>NC_136978.1:6482500-6562500 GCF_032717465.1 Coenobita brevimanus
ACGATAGGATTTCCCCACCCAGGGTACAGCAGTACTGGGGAGGAGGGGAAGACTTTTTTTTTTTTACATGACTTTAGTTTTAGTCGAGTGTTAACTAGACACTACAGAAAAACCGCTGACTTGTCCTAACTGATGGAGGCAAAAATATAAGCAAGCAATACGTAAAAATATATACAGGTCCTTTATTTCGATCCTCTCCTTAGAACCAGGTGCAAAGGTAAAAAAATAAAAGTGAGTAGGACGGAAATATATAAGTGAGGGAGACGTGAAAGGTTCTCGCTCTCAGCTTCCCTTACCCTTCCTGACAGTATATAAATCTCTCTCTCTCTCTCTCTCTCTCTGTACCTTCCCTGGCGAGTGACTTGTCCCCGTGCGTGTTGGTGGTGTGCCTGAGTACATTGGTGCGGGTGTGCTGGTCAATCACCGTCACCTCGTTGTCCACAGTGTTGAGGAACGTGACGCCGGGGTACCACAGCTCCATCTGGTTCCTGTCTACCTGGTTCAGACTTAAGAAAAACAAAGAAAATCAAATAAGAAACAAACTAACAATTATAAATCTGGTTCAAGTCCACCTGGTTTACCTCACTATATCTATTATCTATATCTACCTAACTTGTTAAGACGGAAAAAAATTCAAGTACAGAGATGATGAGGTTAATGGAGACTTTCTATTTTGCAGCCATTAATTACCACACACACCGAGAAATAATACACTTCGCTGATACCAGCACACCAGTCATGAAAGAGAGACAGCCTTGGCATGAATTAAGCGTGGACTGTGGGTATCAGTGGCTATGCGATGACATGTGAAAGTCTGTGACACGTCGGAGGACTGATGAGCTTCTGAGAATAGGCATGAAAAGATCGAAGAGCATCCAAGCGCCTTTAAGGGGATTCGAACCAATATGTAAGGCACAAGACTATTAACTCATCTGGGCCCTTTATACACTAGCTCATCGGATGCTGCCCTTCATGAGAGATGCATTAATTTTCCAGTTCATTTCCCCTTATCTGTTTATCAATTTATCTATCTCGTTTTCAGCACATCACCCCCCCCCCTATAAAAAATAACCATTCTCTCCGATGACCTTTTTTTATTTAAGCTACTGCAAGACTATTTATTCAGCTTAAAAAAGGACCCTCGTGGAAAAAGAATCTACAGTCTCCAATAAACAATTCCCAACCCTTTCAGTACGATTGTCATTTTTATGCTCTCGTTAGACGATTTTATTCAGTCCACGGAGAACCTCTCGTGGTAAAAAAAAACTTATCACTTCGCATGGATTACGTGTGTGTGTGTGTGTGTGTGTGTGTGTGTGTGTGTGTGTGTGTGTGTGTGTGTGTGTGTGTGTGTGTGTGTGTGTGTGTGTGTTTATTCATGCTGTGTGTAGAGGATTTTATTTATTAGCATTGAGGGGGGCACCTGATCACCGTAGTTCGAAAAGTCTCTCCTAAATAAAATCGTCTGAACACAGCAAAAACAAAAACAAAATAAATAAATAAACAAATAAATATCATGACATCGACTTCAAGAAAAGAGCACAAACTTGCTTCCTCATAAATATCAACGTTATTTCCTCTTCTACCTTCTCCCTCTGACCGAATTCTGAATTTCTTACCTCCGCGTGCATCATTCAGCACCTAACTGATTCACTCCTTTCACCCCCACTTTCCCTCCCGTCCATCCTTCCCACCTATCCCCTACCCACGAGCATTCATCCCCTCATTTATATACTCCTATCACCCTCTCACTACCACTCCCCATCTCCCTTCCCCTCTGCACCCCTTTGCTCCCTCCCCCCCTTAGTCTCTGTCCCCCAGCCTCCTCCACCTCCTTGCCCCTTCTTACCCCTTTCCCGTCCTCCACCCTGTTCCACTTCCCTCTGCCCTTCCTTACCCCATTCCCTTCCTCCTTCCTTCCCCCTGCTTCCTGGTCCTCCCCTCCTCCTCCTTTCCCAAGGCAAAAACTTCCCTTCCCCGTGCCCCTCCTCCTCTTCTGCCCTTCCTTACCCCTTCCCCTCCTCCCCCTCTTTCCCCCTCTCCCTCCTCCTCCTTCCCCATGCCCCGTGCCCCTCCCCTCCACTCCCTATTACCGATTACAAATAACTGGTGTAAGAGTCGCTGGATCAACGTCCGAGGCAGGGTCGATCACACGGTATTGTTGGACTGAGGCAGAAATTAATGTACAGTAGCGACCGATAGCTCTCCTACACCGCCAAGAGGCCGATTAAGACCTCGCTGATAAATGGGTTGTTCTTTCAATGACAACGGCCGGAGGAGGTTATGCACTCACCCGTGTCAATCTGTCTGGGATATTACAACCAACATCCTCTACAACATACACAGCAGCACAAAACCATATCAAAATCTAATGGGGCTTACAAACCGTGTCTCCTAATGGGGCCTCCGAACCATGTCACCTAAAAGGGCCTCCAAACCGTGTCTCCTAATGGGGCCTCCAAATCGTGTCTCCTAATGGGGCCTCCGAACCATGTCACCTAACAGGGCCTCCAAACCGTGTCTCCCATTGGGGCTTCCAAACAGTGTTTCCTAATGAGGCCTCCAAATCATGACACCTAATAGGACCTGGAAACCATGACATCTAATGGGGCCTACAAACCATGTCGCCTAATGGAGCCTACAAATCGGCACCTAATGGGACCTACAAACCATCTCAAAATCTAATGGGACCTTTGCTAAACTAATGGACAATATCCAACATCCAAATAGGCCGACATATCGTTTCATCAACAGTGAATGGTACAGGTGTAGAGGGGCAACTGATCTTGAATGTACGACTGTTATTAACGACAGTACATTGTTATATGGACCCGACGCGTGTAAAGGTGTTACTGAGCGTGACTATAGGAGTGTTATTAACGAGACTACACCGTGTAGAGCTTATGGGCAAAAAAGGACATAGGTTATTCTCGCTCCCGCAGAAGGTCGCCTTCAAGACTTCTTTTTTTTACCGGTGTACTTGTACGTATGGTAAGATAATTATTTACGTAAACTGTGTCACTATGCAAAAGGTGTAACTATACACATGCGACGTTCTTAATCTAAAATTAGATAACCATTACCTATCCAACTTTGCCAAACTCTGCTATACTATGTTATGCATACAGATGAATTCAATTTATATACAAATATGACGTGTACGTACTGTATACATTCTAATACATATATCCAGTAGTTGTGGTAGTAACTTCAACACCAGGTTCATCTGAATGTGAACCCAGTCGACTGCTGACTGAAGCTGCACCCATCCTGCAGTCCACCATCACCATTTAAGGGGATAGGGAGGGAGTTAGGGGCCGTTGGTATAAAAAGGCAGCGGAGCCACCTAACTGTCAATGTCACCGCGCAAAAGCGCTCCTTTCTAGCACCATGTTTGCAGAACTGCACATAACAACATTAATGTATACGGTACATGCACATTAATTTCGATACATAAGTAAAGTAATATGTGTGCGCATGCATAAATTTTTGCATGTACAGATGTGTTCAGTTATACTATACATACATACATGTGCACATAGTTCGATTCGTCTGGTGGTTAACTAATAAAAATGAAAGAGATGTTTAATTATAACAAACTGATCAAGCTCATGGCCGCTGGTGCTGGGACTCACCCAAGGTCAGCCTTGAGGTTGATGTAGGTGGCCCGAGTCTCCATCCATGAGAGGGAGAGGTTGAAGCCCACCCTGAGCTGCATCCTGGGGGTGTCCACCTGGATGTTATCCAGCGTCACCTCAGCAACCACATCAAGTGGACCTGAGGCTGAGTCTCCCGGACGGGGTGCCACTGAGCTCTGAGGAGAGTATAGAGTTGCAGTAGTAGTCGTAACAGCAGCAGCAGCAGTTGCAGTAGTGGTAGTAGTAGTAGTAATTGTGTGTGTAATTCACCGGGTCCGTCAGGATCACTTGATGGTCGTGATCGTCAGCTTTTACCCTCCCGGAAGGGAGCTGAGAGCTCATATAGTCCGATCTAAGGGCAAGGCTGTGACCTTCACACACCCACACACCCGTCCCCTTGCTCAAGGGGGACAGTAACCATCCACTTCGTCAGTAAAACTTTTCGCGACCTGAGCGAGGCGCGAACTCCCGTCTACCAGATGGCAAGCGAGAACGTTACCACTGTGTGTGTGTGTGTGTGTGTGTGTGTGTGCGGTTTAACACAAGTCTATGTGCAGCATTATTACATGCAACTCTAAAGGCAAATGCTACGTGTGGATTAAGGATTTTGTTTAAATCGTCAAAATAAATTCTGACGTAATAATAATTTAGCTAAAATAGCCTATACTCTGATCACACCTGCCTCCAATGCAATTACCCTGATCGTTTACATCAGTTTACTTCGCCAATTACCCTTCCTGCCGCCAAGCGAAATTTTCAGCGAAGGGACGACTTCTCACGGTGAAAGGGGTAAGGGAACCAGCATTTAGTAAATAATACGACTTTTGGTAAATGCTTACAAAGCCATAACACCGGATTTCTACGAAATAATGACAGAAATCAGTATGTTCCACAGTTCTACATCAACTTTTTTCTGTGAGGTTTCTTTCGCAAATCAAAACCAGAATGCACTCAGACAGAGCATTCTTCCGCCAATGCCTGATCCGGATCCGGATCCGCCCCCAAATTTAATCAATTCTTTCTTGGCCCGTGGCCCACCCTTCCACAAAATTTCATTGAAATTCATTGAGAACTTTTGGAGATGTAGTGTGGACAAACAAACAGACAAACATAGGTGAACACCTAACCTCCACCAACTTCACTGGCGGAGGTAAAAATTGCCGAAATATCGTGGGGTGTTTAATGTGGCATTATGGTTTTGTAAACATTTACCCCCAACCTACTTTTTGTTTTTCTTACTGGAGAAAATAAACTGAAATGAATGAATTCCAAGCCATTTTCTGGCATTAACCTAACCTTGATCCGTGCCATATGGGCCTAACCAAGACCAATTTCCTATCTTATTCTCAGTCGTCGGCGGAGTCCACCATGATTAATTTCAACCTGAAAACATGAGACAGACCCATTTCAAGCTCTCTGACTGAACCAGAACCATGATGCACCAGCAAAAATATGCCGCCCATGAACATAATGCACCACCGAGAAACAAAAACTCATCACCTTTAACAGACGAAACGTAAAACGCCAGGAAAGACACACATTAACGACCCCACAATATCTCGATTATTTCTCATTGCAGATGAAAAGTCAGAAAAGAAAGTTGACTTACAACTTTGCAAATGTATTTATTCCCGTTATTACTTCTTAGAAGTCTAGTGTTATGGTTTTGTAAACTCCATCCCGATTTTTAAATTATCAGTCCAAATGTGACCTAACACTGCAGGTCGGCAGTAGAAAAGTGACCTCACCAACAGTCGCTTGACTCCGGTGAAGTAGGCTCTTATGTATTAGACTAATTAGACTATATAATTTCAAAGATTATAGGATTTCATTTACCTATGCGGAGACTTCTCGAACACAAGGGACTAAATGTAGCCTTCATTAACCCCCTCTCTACTAGAGGTCTGTCTTACGTAAAAAAAAAAAAAAAAAAAAAAAAAAAAAAAAATGCAGTGGTAACAAGGAGAAAATAAATACATCATCGGATTCATGGGGTTAAATGTGATCTTAAAAAAAAAAAAAAAAAAAAAAAAAAAAAAAAAAAAACACGCTGGTAGCAAGGAAAAAAAAAAGTCATTGATCAGAAGTGGTTAAACGTACCCTCAGGTTTAAAACAAATGGTGGTAGCAAGGATGAACTAAGGAAAAAAAAAAAAAAAGGGAAAAAGAAAAAGTCACTGGATTGATGGGGTTAAGCAAAATCTCACCTTGTAGTCGAGAGTAAGGCGAATCAGCTGACATTCCGCCTCGTCGCTGTGATCTCGACAGTCATATTGCAAGTTGCACCGCCGACTCAGAGGAATACAGGTGCCATCGTCGCAGGTGAAGTTCCCATCCTGGCACACGGTAAGGAGGAAGGGCCGCACAGTGCCTGGTTCCTCTCGGCAGATTGGGTAGTGCAGGAGCCACATCTGTCGTCCCACTGGGTAGTTGTAACGGGAAGGCACCATTTCGGCCATTAGTGTGTCTGTTATGTTGTTGACCCACACCCAGCGGCTACCACTGTTGTAGATGAGGTAGTCCCCATATCCGATGAAGGTTCTCTCGTCCAGTTCAGTCTTCATCATGTAGTTCATATTGTGCACGAGCTCTTCACACGAACCCCTCAGTGTAAAGCTCACCTCAGCAGCCACCGTGCACAGTGGACACCGCTTGGAAGCGCACCCATCGTCTATCACACCGTCTAAGTCTATTCCGCCACAGTCCTCGTACGTCAAGCCATTAGGTTCGTCAAAGGCCCAAGGGAGATTCACAGCCAAACTGCTGTTGTGATGGTGGGTCCACTCCCCCTCCCGATCCTCGTCCGTCACCCCTGCCCACACCAGAGGGCAGTCCGGCCTCGTCTCCTGAGCCTTCGTGTAGGTTTTGGTCACTTCGGCAAGGGTAGTGGGCGTCATCAGTTCCCCACCAAGAGCCTCGCACAGGTAAGATCCTTCATCGTAAGTCATAGGACGGAACACCTGAAAGCCGATGGGTGGAGCGCTGTAGCACAAACTTGACGGATTCAGGTCAAACTCTTCCACATTTCGCACTTTCCAATCCTCTTTACTCCAGCTGACCACATTACCTTCCAGTGGCTGTCTACACTGGCCCAGGCTCAACAGCTCCTGCGAGGTTAAACTGCGATCCCAGAGGTTAAACTGCGTCACGTTACCAATAAAAGATATGCCAGGATACCACGACGGGTCCATGTAGCCCACAGTCAGGTCCGTGGCATACTGAGGGTCAGTCTGGGTCAGGTTTTTGGTGCCCACTTTCTTCCCATCCAAGACAACCGTAACCTGGGACGTATGGGTGAGGTACACGACACAGACGAGGTACCAACGGCGAGGTCTGAGCCACGTATCAAGCACCAGGTACCGGTACTGGTGGGACGCAGCCACACGAACCTTCTCCACGCTCACCTCTGGAAATGAGACAGTTTCCATTATCATCCCGGAGCAAGAGTTATGATTTCATTCAGCTAGGGGAAGATCTCCAAACTCATCTCGGAAAATAAGAAAGCTTTCATGTCTTCCTTTACAAAGACTCTAGATTACTCTCACACTTCTCCACGCTAACTAATAAAATAGGTTTCGTGTCATCCCTGAGTCTGGATTGCTCTTACTCTTATCTAATTTGGAATAATCTGAGTCTAAGGTCACCACTAAATATATATATGCTATCCAACTTTGACTCAGCTCATTATGCAACAATTTAGGCTAACCTAACTAAACAGTGTCTGAGCCATGAATGTATGTATGAAAATTAGCTGTAAGACGACTATTCTTTATTTCTTGAATTCGGTAACGTATGGTTATTAAATTCTTGCTGTTTATAGGTCATTCTGTTTACTTTACGAGAGACTTTCCAAATGCCGGGGTTAGGGTTGGCTTTCATTAACTTCTCTACTGTGGGTCTCTCCTAAACTGAATAAAGTTGTCCGGGAGAAGTTAACATAAAAAAATTGGCTCGTTTTAGGAGTGAAGATGTTAAATCCACTGAATATATGTGAAGTCCTTTTTAGCTTACTCTTATTGATGCCAAACTTTCTATTAAACTTAGAAGGGTCTCTCGTACTGAAAGAATTGCAAAGGCCATATCTAACCCCTTCAATTCGAAGCATCTATCCTAAGTTGAATATAATGGTCAGGAGATGGCAAGAAGAAAATATCAATGACGTCCCCCGGTGAGATGTTTTAAGCCTGCCAATACTGACCCAGTTGCAGAAGCGGCCTGATTAACCCAGCATCTGCCCTGAGCAGCACGTTGGTCCTGGCCAGCCTCTCGAACTGGAACCTGATACATGCCGTGTAGTCCGCGCCCGTGTACAGTCCCGGTGCTGTCAGTCTGCCCCCAGCGCCGGCGTGGGGGTCTGCGTTGGCTCGGCACCCCAGGACACGTTCGCCCCCTGCCAACCCTGCACCGAAGTAGATTAGATAGATAGAGGGACATAGATACAGTCAGACAGACAGGTAGGTAGGTAGGTAGGCAGGATGATAGACAGACTGATGAGAATGGTAGCCTGACTGTGGAACTGGGTATCTGAGTTAACCATGCAGGCCAAGACACACACTCCCTGCCAACCCTTAAATAGATAGAGGATGGACAGACTAATCACACCTTACACTGCTACAAGCCACACTGCAACGCTTCACACTATCCCCTCCCCCCCAACACACGCACCTCACAGGCACACCTAGCACACTTCTTACACTAACGCACTTCAGATACACCTCACACGACTACACCAAAAACATATCTATCTGCCGTTTCCTACTGCACACACAATTTTCAAATAAGTTATTGAAAAAAATAATACACGAAGAATGCTCTGCATCTGACAGAATATTAAAAACTAAACTAAAGAGCTGAATGGGCAGAATAACAAAAAACTCATCAAGCCGAGAAGCACATACGAAGTTATCAACGAGTAACAACCTGATTCTGAATGCAGATATTATCATAAAAAATAAATTGAATCAAACAAAAGTGGGGAAAATCTGGCTCATGCAAAGCCGAGAATTGTTCACAACTACCTAAGAAAGTGATATCACAGTGCAAGGCAACTGCAGAACCACTCACCCATCAGCATCCCCGCCACCAGAGTCAGCGTCAGTAGGAGTCCCATGCGTATTTAACCAGTGTCGCCCTCAGAACCGCTGCGTTTGTAATTCACCGTATTCTCCGTTTTTTTTCTAAGTTTATCTGTCTCAACGCTCACCCCGTCTGTCAGTCAAATCCGTCTGACTCTCCTTGTCACACCGACTGTTCTAAGTAATCTATCTGACTGCACTATCTTTCACTTAATATTCCCTGTTCCTTCTGTGTCAGCCTGTTTCTTTGCTTACTACATCTTCTAGTCAAGTAACTGTCTCACCGCTCAACCGATCTTTAAAGGTCAATCAAATCTGTTCCTTTAAAGTAAATCTATCTTTCGTCACTTCTTGTCCTCTGTAACGCTCCTGTTCTCGTCCTTGTGGCTACCCCTCCTTCAAAGTAATACTATATTTCTCTCCCTCGCACCAGCTTAACCAATAGTCTGTCCTTTGTAAGTTTCTTTCGACTCACTTCTTCAGGCAACCTGTCTTTCAATCAGTACTGTTTTCTCTTATGTGACAAACGCTAATTTCAGTAAACCTGTCTCATTTCACATCTTCGCTCCTATATAAAAACTGCTCATACCAAGTAAATCCATATCAAACAATCCCCTTTGCTCTGAAGTATATACTGCTAATTCTACTTAACTCCGTCTCTCAGTCAACCCACATGACTCCTAAAATAAACCTCCCTTTCATCATCAAACGCCCTAGCTTACATATTCCAAGCTACTTCGCCGCGTGAGGTGAACCCGCGGAGTGAACACAGTCTCAGCGCCACCCGCTCTTTCGTCCTCTTCCTGCGCAGACGCGTTTTGATTAATGTAACAGCTTCATTAAATTACTTCCTCCCGAGTGTATTGTGTTCATCTTCATGCCCGGGACGATTTGCCTTTCACGCTCATTCACGACCATCACACCCATTTTTTCGCTCGATCTACACGAAAAGATCCTCTGCTCGTCCTCTGTGCCAATATTTTGCACGACCATCATGCCTGTTTTCCTCGATCTTCATGCCCAACAACAGGCACCAAAATATCAAAAAACAAGCACCACGACGCAATGCACATGGTATTAAAAAAAAAAGATGCCGCTTCTCCCCCTCCCACTGCCAAAATTGTTAATCATATTTTTCTTGCTGCACGCCATTCGTTTGCTTAAATATTCATCTTGTCGTATTTCAGTATCTTCCACAAACTCTTCCAGCAAGAAACTGAGCCGAGACCTCGAGAAGTTGTAGGAGTTAGACAGATGAAAAGATAAATAAATGGATAGACAGATGAATGGATGGATAGATATACGGGGAGAGAGAGAGAGAGAGAGAGAGAGAGAGAGAGAGAGAGAGAGAGAGAGAGAGAGAGAGAGAGAGAGAGAGAAACTAAAATGCCTTTCCAGGCTGCAAAACATTCTATCATTAAAACTCAGGCCGAAGTCCCTAGGTTCTCTCACTATTTTTTTTTTTTCCCAAGATGCCATCTATACAAGGTGATCTACATATTACGCAGCCCGGTCCTTGGGTGTTGCGGGGACGGCTAAGTAGGCGTTGTCAGTGTCTATCAGGAATTATTTTCTACTTCTCAAATCTCATTTCATGTGTGTGTGTGTGTGTGTGGATGGGTGGGTGGGGGAAAGACGGGGGAGATTACATCCACTGATAGCGCTGCTGATTGGTTGTTGTCGTTCTAGCTACGTCTGTCTGGCCAAGTATACCCATTGACCACAACAAACAGCCGCCTACCTGTGGCACACAGCGCCTCGCCAGGTGCGAACGGGTCCTTCCACATGGCGAGGTGCAGGGAAAATGGAGGAGGCACAGCTTCCATGAAGGTGAGCTGTGTATAGGAGATATGTATGAGTAAGCCTCAGCCAGGACTTTGACTACTTGTTCAACGTGATTGAGCTCCCCCCCTTGGAGTGTTGTGTAAAACCAGCAACTGGGCTTTGGACCCACGTCACTCCCAAGGTAGTACCCCTCGGGAGGATGCTAACCATCCACCTATCTCCTTGTGGTAGACTAACGGGCGCTACACTTTGCGCAAGGTTGTCGTGGGACTATGAGGGACAGGGGCGTCCATCTTCCCTAAGCCGGATGCGTGCTCCAGCCGCATACCCCACTGTTGATAAACAATTCACAAAGCAGCCATAACAGGTACTGTATGCTGCTCACACCAGCTAACTGAAGCGTCCCCACTACAGACGTGGTTCCAGTTCCTCTGTGTGTGTCAAGGCTGCAGTCCTTTTCTGCACTGAAGTTTTCCACTTTCATATATTTATAAGCTGCAGTTCCATCCTTTACTGCATGAGCCCTCGCTGTCCTTGCAAGCGAACTCACGTCAGAAGCAATATCACTATGGTACACGCAACTCTTAAGTGCAGCTTGTGCATTCATCATTTCCAACCCGCAAATACACTAAGGGTTAAAGGATATTTCCATCGTACACGCAACTCTAAAGTGCAGCTTGTGCATTTTCATTTCCAACTCCCTAATACACTTGATTAACGGGTATTCCCAGACATCATGCTTGTACGCAGTTCTTATTGCCTCTCCACGCTTTCGTTATCTGTATTATATTGGACCCTACTCAACTGAACTCTCAGCTTGTATTCCTCCTCATTTAGAGCAGGTATGCAACGCGTCTTGCTCAGTCTACAAACTATCAACTCTCTGTCTAGCTCTTAAAGAACGAAATTAACACATGCTCCCTATTTTAAGGGGGGTGCGCACAAGGTCTGCCTACACATTCTAACCTCTCTGTTCGGCTCTTTAATATACAGTTAACTGACATTCTGTCCTTTATGTACACAAAAGGTCGCCTCTGAATCATCAATCTTTCTAAAAATTAATTAAGCTTAATATTACCCACCTTTATATCCCTTCTCGTTAGCGAGCGCCGGTACTGTCTCTTACCCAACTGTTCTTATCTGACTTTAACCAAACTATGTGAGAGGGTTGAGGGACTTACTGTTTCCTGGAATACGTCAAAGATCAATACCACAGGGTTGGGGCGAATTTCGACGTAGGAAAGTCAAATTAGTTTTTATCCGATTTAGATCAAAATTGATGGAAGGGTTGAGGGTAAGGCAAGAACGAAGCAACATGACATTAAGAACAATCAATTTAAAATCAAGGTCACACGGCAAGGTCAAAGTTCGACCCATGTCTCTGTATGAACAAAATAACTGAAAATTTTTATTTGATTAGGAGGAAACTTGGCGGAGGAGTTATGAATCATCTAAAGGGTTAGCTATTTTTTTTTTTTTTTTCCACAATAGCTCACGGTCAAAGTCACATAGCAAGGTCAAGTTAAGCAGCTTTTTTCTGACTTAGACCAAACACTGCGGAAGGGTTGTGGGTAAGGCAAGGATAAAGGGATTCGATTTATTTATTGTTATTATTATTTTTTTTTACAATTAATCAAACGCCAAGTTCACAGGATAAGGCCAAAGGACAAGCTCAACTCAAATGGTTTTAATTCAGTTTCAATTAAACTTGGTGGAAGGGTTATGGGCAAGGCAAGAACGATGGGATTAGATTTTCAGAACAGAACAATCCGTCAAAGGTCAGTGTCACTGGGCAAAATCAAATGTATAACCCTCAGACCATATGGAGGGCGCGGGCGATGCACTCTCTGAATGCTTCTTATTTACTTTTTGTTTTGCTGGAGAGAAAATGCCAGCTGTCTTAGCTCTTTTAGTCTACATGAAAGAAATATAACAGCAGCACCGTGAGTGTGGATTCTAAGTATAGGTTACTAACCAAAAACGTTACTGGTGCCCTAAACTGTCGGTATATCTCGCATAAAAGCTTATCGATAGACACTTCACGATCCCTCTTTCTTACTTCCTTCGACAGAAAACTGGTATTACAATAACATCGCCAGTGGAGCTCCGTAATGCATACTAACGAAAAACCTGCTACTGGCGCCCTAAACTGTCGGTCAATCTCGCATTAAGGTTTATCGACAGACACATCAAGATACCTCACTGCATATTTTAGGAGATGCGGTGGCTATCTGTCTGGTCGCAGTAACGCACAATCTGCAGTGATATACCAGGCCAGCCATCTGTCTCCGTGGATTCGATCTCCCGTCCTTCCATCCCATAATGACATCAGTGTACAGTACAGTATTTTTACTGGCGGTTTGGTTGAACTGCGGTTAGCCTGGCCACTTGTAAAAAATGGGAGAAATGGAGTTCCCCCGAGCTAAGCCCTGTATTGGACTATATAGCCCCGCTAGGGTTACAGGATCGAGCTACCACTCCCAGCACGGCAGCCCGGGCGAGGCTCGAACTCGCAATCCCCCGATTACGAGTCCAGCGCGCTACCGCGCCCCCCCTGGCCACTTGTAGGGATTCACAATTAAACTCATGATGAATTATTTGTCTTTCTTTCTTTTTCCTTTCTCTTCCTTTTCCTTTTTTGTCTTTTTTTTTTTTTTTAATTCTCCAACGAGGGTCACTTTACTTTTGTTTTTGGCGGAACTGGTCCTTGTTTTGAGAGAGAGAGAGAGAGAGAGAGAGAGGGAGGGGGGGTTAGCTCACATATTCCAGGTAATTGTGTGCAGTATACATATAGCTGCAAAATGAATCACATACTCTTTCACACAAGGTGGAATGAAGTATGACTGACTGTATGGACAATTATGTTGGGCATGTTGTTGATAATGTTCTCATCCTTAAGCTTTCTCTCCTGTTATTTGTGGATACTACCTTGTTTTATCTCTTTACGTGGAAATAAAGGCTGGGATGATGATGATGATGATGATGAGGAGGAGGAGGAGGAGGATGGTGATAGTGATGATGATGAAGATAAATTGTTTCCTGATTTTCAGTATTTTATACTTCACCGAAAATACAAATCCTACATTCCAGATTCTCATTTTATTATGCACAGCGCTGTATTCGTCACCCTCCCAAGAATACACATTACCTTAACAGTGCCCGGTATTATTTCTTTTTAAGAATATCGAGATTCCTTTTTGATGTTCCACTGAGCCTGGATAAGAATTCATAGCGATTCTTAACTAATTTTTACGATAAGCAAGTGCTGAAGAAAGACGCCTTCAAGTGGTGGCATCGATATGACCGGGTTGCTCAAAGTGTCTGGTTATATAAACATTACTTAACTATTTCCCCATCCCCCGAAAGGAGGATGATGGAGTGCAAAAGAACAGCAACTTAAGCCTGCGGCCCAGAAGGTTCACGTTTCAGATGAATCTGGGGCCACAAGTACAACAACGGATAATATGTCTCCATAAAAGTGAGTTTCGGATGTGCCCCATAAAGGGAAGTTCGGACTGCTCACGCAACCCCATCAGTGACGAGCAAGAGATCATTCTTCCTTAATCTAGACCAAGTAACCTATTCCTGGGCCTCAACGCTCTTAACGGGCCAATAAAGGTAACACTTCCGTTCTATACCTAATCCCTCCACTCAGAAGCCTCTCTCATACGAATAGTTTAGCGGTGGAAAGAATATCAGAAAACAAAAAGTACCAACTACGGGAGTATCAGAACCCTAATAATGGGGGCTTTGCTAAATTCTACGGACATAGAGCTCCTCATTTCCAAAAAACCATAGTGAGCGACTGACGGACATATTCGTCTCTATAGCACTCTAAAAATACGTCCTTGGGATTGCTGTTGTTGTTGTTGCTGCTGCTCTTTCTCTACCACGGTCTGTCAGGCCGAGCAGACCCACTGACCACAAGCAAGCAGCTGCCTACCTTGACAGGGATCGCCCCATTAGGGTCGGAACATGGTCCTTCCATATGACGCAGCTTGGGGAAAATGGCAAAAGCATATCCCCCAAAAGGATGAGCTGTGTGTAGGTGATATGTATCAGCAGTAGTATCCCACGTCACTCCCATGGTAATACCCCCGTGACGATGGTAACCATCCATCTACTACCTTTTGGGGGGACTAACGGGTGCTTCGCCTTGCCCAATGGTGACTCTGGACTATAAAGGGCAGGGGCTTTCATTTTCCGAGCCGTTGCAAACGCACCCGCCGCGTATCTCTTGAGGTGAAGGGGTTAATCTTCAGCAAGTTTAAGATTATGGCCACCTTTGGTTGTATTAATAAAGGATCCAAACCAATTTACATAATAAATGTCTCAACAACAGGCAACTTATTGTGGCAGATAGTTTCGTTTTTCATATTTTGCCACATTAAGATTCACTCTAAGCTGACTGTGAAGTGCTTGGTTGCTGAATTATGTGAAGACACTATTATAGGCTACACATGCGATCTTATACATAGCTTGGGATTATGAAAGTTTATGAACATGGCCCCTGATCGATACCAGAGCGAAGGTAGACGACTATAACGACAAGCGCTCACACGGGTAATAACTTATAACTGCTCGTCCGGGATGGCCGCTATCAATCTAAGGTAGTGAGGATGGGACGGTCGTGATGGCCAGGTAGGTAGACTGACAGACAGGTTAGTTGGCTGGTAGGTAGGAAGGAAGTTAGGTAGATAGACAGGACGGAACGTAGGTAGGGAGGCATGAAGGTAGGTAGGTAGGTGGGTAGACAGTAAGTACACATTTAGGTAGGCAAGTATATAAATAGGAAGGCAGGTAGGTGTGCACATAGGCAGGTAGGTAGGAAGACAAGTAGATAGGTTAGCAGATGGGTGGGTTAGTTGGATGACAGATAGGTTGACTGGCAAGCAAGAATAGATAGGTGTATCAAGTGGCACTGTATCCTGAAAAGAAAAAAACAAAAATCGGACTGAGAGGTTCCAGACTAACTAACACCACCTGACAGAGGAGGATCATAATAATTTACGCCATGGGACTGAAGGGGTTTATACTAACTTACAAGGCTCATATTTTTTTTGGCTCGATGATCTTATATACGTTTGTGAAGCGGTGGGATCTGTGCAAGAAGGAACACTGGACTAACTGGTCAGAGAATGTCTGATGGGAACCGTTTCCGTGATGTATTCTTGTTGAACTTGGAAATTTTGTAGCGCCTTTTTTGTCAGCAATCATTTATACATATTAAACTTGTATATCCACTGCCATGTTATTTATATTTTTCTTTTATCAACATACTTTGTCTCCGTAACTTGCAAAAGGATAAATGGTGCAATATGTGAATAAACCGCTATGGAAGAGAAGCTACGAAATCTCCTACGCCTCCTAGAATACGACCCTTAACGCTACCGTACCGCATCACTCACTGTATGAGAAGTATTCCTAAAGGATCTTGGCTATTTTTTCCCCTTTAAACGCGTCTCCGTAGAAATGAAGTTTCAAGAACCACTTTGTTGTCCTGTTTTTACATCCTCGCTCGCGGATCGAGAGCGGGTGTTATGCTGTGAACGGTGTGTGTGTGTGTGTGTGTGTGTGTGTGTGTGTGTGTAACTACCGGGGGGTCTTGGGGGCCTACACCCCCCACACAAAATGCTGACCCTCCAAAAACGCCCACTCAGTCCACAACTGGGAACTGAACAAAAGGAACCGTAAATATTTAATTAAATGACTCTGTAAACAAGTTTTCGGTCAGTCACAAGAGTAAAATTAAGCCATACTAAGACACACAATAATATTATAAATATACTTTTTCCCCGCACTATGTAAACTGCTTCATTGTAAATTACATGTTATTGTGAAGTATTCTCTGTTTAGTGCAGACTATGTCAAATTTGTGCAATTTAATAGTCTTTCTGAGTACTGGAAACTTGAACATTCAATAACTGTTACATGATAATCATTCTGAACAAGCAAACATTATACAAAAGCTACGTAGTATTTCTTTACAATAAATATGCCTTGTAATACATCTGTATTTAATCTTTCATCACAGTATTTAAATACGTGTGTGTGTGTGTGTGTGTGTGTGTGTGTGTTTCAAGGTACAAAGGGGCAAATGTAACGAAGACCTAGTCCAAAGGTTTCACGGTAGGCCAGGATATCAAATCCTGGACTTATCAACTGTGAGCCAAGTGTACTTCTTGTTAAATCACCGCTTTTGCTTCTTGCATCAAGAAACAAAAACACTCCCAATCAAGGATCATATGAATGATATGCATACAGTTAATTGTTTCAATATCTATCCCACCATATAACTAATCACCATTCACCACAAAGAAACAAAGACCAAACAACCTCTTACCATTACACACAATGCCTCAGTATCATCCCTCCTCCACCCAGCACTACACTCATAAACACATACCTAGTTACAGATACTGCAGCTATCCAAAACCTCTGGCAAAACAGGATCTTTAATGAACCACCGTCAGACATCCACCTCCCATAAACTACCCTACCCAGAGACACAAATGCACCAAACCACACTATGATATGGCCATCACCTTTCATTTCTTGACAAATATCTCGCAAACAATTCGTTATGCCCTCACTGTTATGCAGTCCCTCATACCACAACATGCTCACCTCATGCCTCTTGTTATCTCAACACAAACCTTCAACAAGACCTATACAGATCTCTCTGTGAGCACCCAGCTGAAGTGGCCAGTTTCCTGCAGTCTACCAGATTCACGATCTGAGAAGCTGGGACCACAGCATCATAATATGGATGAATGGATGGATATTACCATCACTGGATGGATGGATGGACAGATGATAATACTGATCATCATCATCATCACCATGTTCAGTTTTATGTGTGTTTTCCATGTAAAATGGGTCAGACAAAGTCATCTGATACCATTCCATTTTCCTGTCCTGTGCCAGCTCTCTAGTAATTCCCCTACATTCAGTGCCAATGGGATGCTTTCTGGTGGCACCCCCCCCACCAGATCTCCTGGGAACCAATCCGTCCCAATTATCCCGTCCCACTGAAGCGTGGTGCTTCAGTACTGCTGTTGTGGGGAATATCACTCATTGGGAGTGCACTGGCCAAGGTGTTATCTCCTCTGATCCTCTCACCAGAAATCCGGTGAGGGCAATGAGTTTTCCCCATTGCTCTGGTGTTCCGCTTCAGTGACACCACGGCCAACCCAATAACAACAACTCCTAGATCCAAAGTCAACACACCTCACCTGTCTTCCATGGCTTACCTCTCCATCGATGGCCCAGACCCTCAAAACTTCTACACCTCTTCACCCAACTCCCCAAGTCCATTCTTTCAGAATCAGAATCAAACCGTCTCAGTCTTCTCTTTTCTACTTCTTTCATGAGGCCCTTCATTCCTATCCACATTCTTAACTCTTACGAATGTCCCATCATCTGGCTTCATTCCACTGGATCACTCTCATGTTGTTTCATTCCAGATGAAGGATGGATGACAAAGGATGGGAGTTTAGAATATGAAGTGCAAGAAAGGCACCACAGGAAAAATGGGCTGCATGTATGCTGAGGGCAATGATAAGGGAGAGGGAGGTGAGCAAGGAAGTCTTTGTGTGGTAGTATTGTGATCTCAACATTAATGCATGGAAACGAAACCTGAGCTTTGCTGGAAGAACATAATTCAAGAGTAGGAGTGTAAATGAGTTATCTGAAAGAAGCATGTGAAAATTCATGGAGAGACTGACAAATGAACAAGTTTGTAAGCTTTGCAATGCTGACTTTGTGCTGAAAAGTGTTTTGAGTAACCTGAGATGGCTTAGTCAGGTGAAGTTCATGAAAAGTGAGACTGACTAGAAGACTGTACGCAAGGTGGAGGAAGAAAAGGCAAGAAGGAAATCGAAGATTGAGTGAAGTGATGGGGTAGATAGGTATATGGATGAGGGTGGAATTAAATGGAAGGAGGGCAGCCTGATCAGGGAGAACAGGCTAACAGGGAGGTGATTTTCTTCATGGCCATCTTCACCAGGACATGGCATCTGGTTACAGACTGATAAAACATATTACCTGTGCTACATCAGTTTGTTTTTATTTATATACAGCAACCCATTAAAAAAAAAAAAAAAAAAAAAAGCAATCAAATGCTATGATCCTCATACTATTAACAAATCAACAATATATCATGCCTAGTAAAATAAGGCTTCCCTGAGAGTATATATATATATACATTATGCTACTCTTGATAAAATATACACAACCAAAAAGTCAAATGAGCTTCGATCCATAAAACAAACCACTTCGACTTGGTACAGGTACAATAATTTTTCCCTTAATACATTACGTGTAATCCAAGAACCAACCATTTTAAGTGAAAACATCCTGACGAGAATTCTCTTGACTAAACAAATAAACTTCCTCTCATCATTATCTTCCCCATTTCCTACTAAGAGACAAGGCGAGATATGATCCAGAAACAGGGAAAGAGAAAGCATGATGACATGATAACTATCACCACCATACCTGGTAAAATGCATCATATAAACAGCTCAAATCCATACATATTTCAAGGCAAAAAGTATAATTAATCTATTGATATAATTGCTAGTCCTCACCCTTCGCTGCATATCCAGACTACTATCCACCCATCCATCAACCAATCCTATGATGTCCCATGATGAGTATAGAAGCCCGGGGCTAGGCAAGTAGGTCTTGATATTTAAGATGAGAGTGACCAGCCTCACTCATCCCTGAGTGGCATTACATGAGCAATAAACCCCAATCATCCCTTGGATATAAACTTTCACCAGCTCAATCCAACTGGAGCGTGGCAATTACCCACTAAACCACCAGGTGCCATAATTTCATTATATGGTTACCACCCAGCATAGTAAATGGTTTCCTGGTGTACAGGAAACCATTTGGCTTGCCACTCAGCGTAGAGTCACCCATAGGCAGAAGGAACAAAAAAGAATGAAGGAACAAGAAAGAATGAAGGAACAAGAAAGAATGAAGGAACGAAAGACAAAAGATGGAGTGTAAAGTCACCTGTAGGCAGAATGACAAGGAAAAAATGAAGTAAAGAAAGACGGAAGAGGAAGGTAAAAAAAAAAAAAAAAAAAAAAAGCTATGTAAAAAATATTCTATTCTAATTAACAGCTTTATAAAGAGACTGTTAAAGTGAAACCAAGTTGTTGCTATTGTTCTTGCTTAACCCCAGTCAGTCTGGCTGTGCAGACCCATTAAACACAGGTAAGCAACTGCTTCTGTGGGGTCATCCTAGTCAGTCTGGCTGAGCAGACCCATTAAACACAGGTAAGCAACTGCTTCAGTGGGGTCATCCTACAAAAACTGTACAGTGATTACACAATATACGGATCCAGGGCCCCCTTGTAGAGGACAGCACCCCAACAAAGTCAGACCACGGTCTTCCCACAGCAAAGTTCAGCCAAATGAGGAGGTTTGTATCTCAGGTGGAAGCTGCAGCTGCTCCACTTAAGGTGCACAGTGCCACCATGTAGACTTCTTGTCAGTGACTACTGAAAGCATGCCCACCAGGCAACTGTGATTGACATTTGTAAAATGATGCCTCATTTTCTGTGTTCTGAGATTAATTTCAATGGAACTTTTGTCAACTGATTACCAGTGCCATATGATACATATCTGCCACCCATCCACCCTGATGATGATAATGATGCTGATGCTGATGAGAGAGAGAGGGGGGGGAGGGGCTCCCTGCCCACAGCCTGCTTCTAGTCAAGGTATTCATTCATATATTCAAAAATTCACCAATGCTGAATGAAACAAACTACTTGCCTGAATTTGGTAAAGGCTACCAATACAGTAGACGCTTGCTATAACAAATCCTGATATTGCAGTATCAGATGTAACATTGCCAGGAAGCCCACTGAACTTTTGTTATAACGAACAATGTCCATTAAATGGGATGCAGTGCCCACTGAACTTTTGTTATAACGAACAATGTCCATTAAATGGGATGCAGTGAGTCACAATACATGGGTTTCCTACCCTTTTTACTCCAACCTGGGCTGAAACTGACTTCTCCCCATCATGACTGCTAAGCTGTAATAACAGACTATAGTAATACTGTACTAGTCATGAAGAAGTGCTGACCAGGATGTGAAATAAACTGCAAAAGGACTAAATTATGGGCCAAGTTAGTGTAAAATGGGTGTAGTTTTCATTTTTTGTACTAGAATATGCCACTGTACTCAGTTATTCTCAAACATGTGCTCGAAATCCTACACATTACAGGGAACCCTCAGCTGTAACAGACTACGTATCAGCTTTGAAGAACCTGTTTTTTCCCCCCATTAGTCCATTATAGCAAGGGTCTACTGTATTTTAACCCTCTCTTTATGACGATGACTTGCTTCATTACTGCTGCTGTGAGATGACAAGTAATTCCTTTCTGATAAGAAAAGTGCCCTTGTTAATGATTAATGAAGGCTCTATCTGTTCCCTGCAACTGGAAAACTTTTATAAGCTGAATGAAAATGTGTGATGACAGCAGCAGTAAAATTATACAGGCATCATCGTACTGAAGCAGCTAACATACACACCCTCATATCAGTAAAAATATTCTAATGGAAACTGAATGATCTTATATTTTTGCTAAGTGTGATGCTACCGACATACCAGGGTTATACTGATGCCCCTGAACTCCCACCGTATCCCCTGAAATGAGGAGGGCAGACTGCAGAAAAGGGCAATTTCAGCCTCAAGTTCATCATGCTTATGTCCAGAGGGGCCTAGAACTGCTGCAATAATGAAAAAACAACAAAAACTAATGTCACTAAAAATATGGATTCTCTAATATTTATTCTAATGGCACTCTTGTAAATACAGCACAGTCCCATTATATGACGAGCCAGTATGCAATGAATCGCTTATATGTTGATGAAAAGTTAGGACCTTTTTATGATATTCGATGGCATTTTCGTTTATACGATCATTATGATCCCTTACAAAGTCTCATTATTTTCACTTATATGATGGCCCACATGCAAGCCTTCAATTGTGTATTTCTTACTTTCGAGCATGTTAGAGTCAGTAATGGAACAATAATGTGGTGTTGGAGATCAGGCAGCATGTAAAGTGCACTGAAATTACTCTATATAACAACCAGTTTAGGTGAGCTGTAAACTCATTTTTGAACTTACTTTTAATGGTTAGTAGCATCTGAAGTGCAATGGAAAAAAAAAAAAATACTAGTTTAGGTGAGCTGGAAACTTGTTTTAGACCCAACTGAGTGCGTAACCCTTGGCCAAAAACGTTTCCCCATTAAAACCATGTATAGCTGATTTGGTATACAATTAATTGTTATGCGACGGATATTTCAAATGCATCCCCATCATAAAATGAGTGTGTGCTGTACTGGCCTTGTAAACGGCATACTCATTACCCTATTGTAAATATGTTCATTCTCCTTTATCATATTAAAAATTGTGATGAAAATTATAAAATTGGTGTTTTTGTGACTACGAACTCAAATCATAAATCTTAATTTCATTAATATTAAACATGAGAAATACTGATCTGACATTAGGTATACTGTCTTCATACAATGTTATCTTAATTATTAACCAAGTAAAACTGGTTTAGGACAAGTTAATAAATCAGTGCTATTTCATCATCATCCAGTCCTGTGCTGCTCCATGAGGTGCATAAGAGCTCAGGGGTAAGCAAGTTGGTCCTGATATTTAAGATGAAAGTGACTAGCTCCACTCATCCCTAGGTGGCATTACGTGAGCAATAAACTCAGTCCGATTGGAGCACCTTAATTACCCACTAAACCACCAGGCACCAAAACTTGATTATCCACCCAGTGTAGTAAATAGTTTCCTGGCATACAGGAAACCATTTGGCTTGTCACTCAGTGCAGAGTTACCCGTGGAAACAAGGAAGAGGAATGAAGTATTACTTTACTGTAAAAAATAAATCATATCTGAAAGATTACTGAATACTGTAGCTCATTCACATGGTATCTAACATAAGCTGACTAAAGAAAAAATTATCTGACAGTAAAATGAAATAATTTTCATTGTTTCGAGTAAAACTGGCTTTGGACAAGAATGATAAATCATTGTTATTTCACTGAAACAAAAAACAGTCAGTAGATTAATGGATATTGTTTATAACTCGTTCACTACACTGGGCCTATTCTGAGTAAGAAATAAATCATTCTGAAAAAATTAAGTCACATTCAACAGAATAATGGATATTGTTTGCAACTCATTCACTACATGGGGTCTATACTAAGCTACACGTGATCTATCCTACAGAAAAAAATAAATGATCTGACAACAGAAAGAAATATAAAGACATGGCCATACCGACAGTGTAAAAACAATAACCCATTAGCTCTACTTATCATAACTGCCCCAGAGGCTCTCAAATTCCTGTGCATAATGCTGCACCAGGACTGGATCATTGGTGATTACTACATTCTCATGGTTACTGACAACAGCACTCCAAGTCCAGTTGAATGATCCTGTAATAAGAACGCCAGTTGGCTTCTCATGGAATTTTTGTGGTTTACTTAACTGTGACAGGGACTGAGATACATTGAAGCCATTCCAAATATCCATGAGTCGCCAGGACATAATGCTTCTAAGGGCACCAGATACCCTCTCCTGGGACTTAAATGGCTTACGTAACTGTGACATGAACCGAGATACATTGCCAAAGAGCCAAACATTCCTCAGTCGCCAAGACACAACTCTTTTATCACCTGTATCTTGTGCCTGAGCTTGGGCACTAGGCTGAGCAACAGAAACTGAAGGAGCATCAATCACTGCAAACTTGTGGTGCAGCATGAGAGGTGGGAGGCTGGGTAGGAAGGGTACATTGTGTCGCTGAAAGACATCCATGGTTTTCTGGCAGCTCTCACTCCACATCCTGCCATCCACCAGAACTCTCACCAGCACTCCTCGTGACTGTCATCATATACCACAACATCAGTAAATCATTAGGGGGAAAAAAAAAAAAAAAATACTGCCCTATTAGGTGTCCATTTGTTGGTTATGTGCCTACCATCCCCTGAACAGTAAATAGTTTCCTGTGTTAAAGAAAACCGTATGGCGTGTAACTCCACGCACCACTCCATTCTAGAGCTAAGACATATCTATATTTATTGGCAAATATATAAGAGTGAATAAGTTAGCATCATGAGTGGCTAATACAGGTAGGATCAATCTACGAAACGTTCAATATTTGGCCTATCGAAAAGTTACAACAGTTATCATTTTCTTATATGCCATTAACATTCACAAAAGTTCTTAATCAGACTACAATGATCCTGTTTACTAACAGGAAGCACCACAACATCATTTGCATCATGGATACTCAGTAAAAAACATGTGTCACTGCATATTCTACACAAAACAGTGTGACACCGAAGGTGATGGAAACTGTGAATTACTGACTTTTATGAGGATGCCATTTATTTCTGGCTCTAAACACAATCCTGTTTTCTTCTAAGCACATAATGACCTACACTGATCATTTAGGATTACAATGCATGCTTCCAGTGCAGTACTGCTTTGACTTAGTGTACCTCTGATATGAAATGCTCCACCTCTTAGCAATCATCAACTTCACTTCACTTTCTTTTACTCCTACTGGGACCTATCTCATAACCTCATATATATTATATAGGGATACAGAACAGTCATGTAGAATCATGCACCCTAATCTCAATAACAATGATACTGAACCACTCACTCAAAAAATTCATTCTCTTACACATGCACTATTACCGGTACAATTATAAAATCTCTTTTGAGCATTAGTGTTTTATATATCTATACATATATATATGACACACCTTTCAAAATCTCACCTTATTCACCTTGTCATATACTTTTACCAGATTAAAAATGCCATTACTGAGATATCAACATCATCACCGAAACTGGGTGATAACCTTATAACCTACAGGTGTCAAATTGGTGGCCCAAGGGCCACATGTAGCCCTCGAAAAGGAAATGAGTGGCCTGCGATGACTTACGAAAAATGAGAAATGACAAACGGAAAATCATTAAAATTTGTCAAATGATCAGGTGAACAAATATTATAGCACCGTTAGGAAATATTTATTGATAATTTGATTGATAAAAGTACCATTTGAACAAAATATTGGCGAACAAAATTAATGTCATGAAACTTTTATTCAAATACTGTATTATCAATAACTTGAAGCAGATGCCAATGCCACTCGAAGGGTTAGAAGGCAAACCGAACTTCTCTGGACATTTGAACAGGCTGTGGCTTTGTTGTATTATATTCTGTATCATAGTTTAGGTAGACTTGGCCTTCAGACAATCAACAGAACTGAAGTGTGGCCCTTGGGAAGGAATGAGTTTGACATCACTGTTGTAACCAAATAACAAGGTGATGTGGAGTCTACTATGATGCCCCAGTTAACTGGATGGACAGATACGAATGTGGTGTCCATCCGGCAAACAAACTTACACACTCTTCCCCATGCCTTGCTGTGGCAAGTTGTCTGCCATGAGGGAACACTGCTTCACTGCATTGGGATAGCCCTGCAGGGGCAATTGCTTGCTTGAGGTTGATGGTCTGCTCAGCCACAGACTGAGGTTATTCAACAACAAATGACATAATATACATCTTCACCATCCCAACACAATTCTGACTGATAAAAGACTGGGCAACATAGAATCCAGAAGTAAAAGTGGGAGAGCTATCAACAGCATGTCCAGTGAAATGGGTCACATAATCATGATCATTCATATATCATTCAGAATCCTGGCTCTATATCACAAGCATAAATACAGATATCTACCACACATAATTTTTTTGGCATTTTTGTATAGATAGAATGTTCATATACAATCAAATAAAATGTGAATTTAATTTATGAACTATAATACTGTATTTTTAAAAAAATTATGGAATACTGAACACCAGAAATTTACACTAACCTGTGCTCTCACAACTGCATTGATCAAATCTCTGCATGTAAGAGTGTGAAGACATACAAGAAGAGATTCTTGGGCAGAGTCCAACACTTTGACAATTTCAATCAGAGAAGTGCTTTGTCTTAGTGTGCTCAAGTATTGATGGGGCACATCAGTTTTATTGGTCATCTTTGAAGCTTTATACTGTGGCTGGTTAAATGAAATGTCTTTGGCCTTGTGAAGGTAGGAGTCTTTCATGGTGCCTTCAGCTTCCTTAACTCTGGGACACGGTGAATCAACTGGGATGGGAGAGTTATTCACAGAGCCAAAATCTGCCATGCTGAAGTTATTACTAAAGCTACCCAAGATACCTTGGTCTGGGAAGAAGATTGCTTGGAAATATACTGCTGATCTTGCATCACAGTCTATATGCTGGTGGCCCTTGTATGGTCGGGGGGGTGGGGGGAAAGGAAAAAAAAAAAAAAAAAAAAAATGTTCTGATTATCTAAAAAATAACAGAGTATAAAACACTATCAAATACACCTACAATCATAGAGTGGAACAAAAAATAATTTACAAAAATAAAGAGTGAATAACAGCCCAATCAATTTGCATTCAACCACTCTTCCATCATCCAATCCAGTACTGTACTGCCCCATCATGAGTACACAGGCCAACAGTTTGGCTACTGTACTGACAGCACATGTACGTGCAAAATTACAGTTCACACCACACAATGCATACTGTCACACTTTGACATTCACACACCTGTGCTAACAATAAAAGAGCTTGCTTAAGTTGGACTCATGGTCCACCTCAGTCAAGTGGGTTGGCTTTCTGTACAGCTCAGTTAGAGCAAATGCTCTAGAAAACCTATTCCCTTTCCATTATTTCATCATCATCATCCCACCTCTTTTTCCGGCCGCAAGTGGGGTGACAAAGGTTACAGAAAATGCCAGGAAAAGGAAAGAATATGATACAGGGAAAAATAATCAAGAGTATATCAAATTACAAGGGCCACGTATGCATTCACTTATCATTCAAGTCCCCAGAATCCTGGTCAAAATGACAGGTATACCTGTCCACATGTAACTTCATAATCTGTTATCTGATAGAGTCAATCCAATGACTGTCAAGTTAAGATGAATACCAAACACATCACTCACTCCACATAAAATCATTCCAGCCAGCTCAATCCCTTGACACTTCATTAGTTTCATCAACTTCCATACCTCTCTTTCCCACACCCTCCTGGCCTACCACACCTCCTCCAACCTTTAACCCGTGGATTGTGCAATTACCTTTTTAATCCCACCCTGTGGTGTACAAAAAAACAAGGATTTTTTTTTTTTTTTTTAGTTTTTGTCTATTATAAACTTGAAGATAAACATCCAGGGCATCATCCGGTGAAAAGAAAAAATCTCTCTCTCTCTCTCTCCATCTTTGCGTAGGGCCATGCGTAAGTTTACGAACAGGAGTACTGGAAAAAAAAAAAAAAAAAAAAAAAAAAAAAAATCATTTTTTTTTTTTTTTTTTTTTAAATTATAAACTTAATGATAAACATCCAGGGCATCATCTGGTGAAAAGAAAAAAATCTCTCTCTCTCTCTCTCCGTCTTTGTGTAGAGGCATGCGTAAGTTTGAGCAGAAGTCGAGTTGTTTACGGAGATGCACGGCCAGCACAGCCTGAGCTGTGGCTCGCAATCCACGGGTTAAACTTGCTCAGATATATCCTTTTCACTACTATATCCACACCCATTTTCTCCACATGATCATACCAAAAATGCACACACTCTTCAAATCTGGTGTCCACAGACTTATTTCTTATAAAACTATCACTTTACAATCCTATAACTAACAATTTCATGACGTTATTAATACATATTCTATATTCTGAAGTTGTTACTTTCAAGTTCTATTGCAGTGTCAAACTGAGTATCACCAAAAGTTTCAAGTTCTACTGCAGTGTCAAACTGAATATCTCCAAAAGTTTCAAGTTCTACTGCAGTGTCAAACTGAATATCTCCAAAAGTTTCAAGTTCTACTGTGGTGTCAAACTGAATATCTCAAAAGTTTCAAGTTCTACTGTGGTGTCAAGCTGAATCTCTCCAAAAGTTTCAAGTTCTACTGTGATGTCAAACTGATTATCTCTAAAAGTTTGCAAAGGCACAATTACAGTCTGCCCTGAATCAAAGGCCCTAGAAAAAAAAAAAAAAAATCTAAACCAATATATATATGGGCTTCCAGGTACAACTTCTGATCTTTCTAGCTACCTTTCAAAACATATAGAGGAAACATAAGAATAACACTTTCTCCCTTATCTACTGTACATAGTAAAAGGATTGCACCCAACTCTTTAGTACTCATTTGTGGCATGGAAGGACCCAAGAATAGGCTACCATAGTTCTGATTATTAAAGCCATATGACACATTATGTACTGGAGGTGGGGCTGGATCTAGCTCTATGGCTAGGGTAAGGAGAAGTGACTGGAGGAAGTTCAGGGAGCTGTTGCCTCGGGGGCTAGGGTGAGGAGGAGTAACTGGAGAAAGTTCAAGGAGTTGTTGCCTCTCCTAACATTGATAGGCCCTCTGTGCTGAGGGAATTTTATATGCGGCATGTGTTACAAGTGTAATGCTGTACGGTAGCGAGACCTGGGCAGTAAAAGAAGAGGATATTCATAAGCTCAAATGTACAGAAATGACAATGATTAGATGGATGAGTAGTGCATCCTTGAATACGAGGCCTGGGTGGGGTAGGACTGTGACTGAAGAATTGAAAGGAAGGATGGAACTTAAATGTATTGGTATTGTGATGATAAGGGGTAGATTAAGGTCGTTTGGGCACGCTGAGAGGATGGAGGATGACAATAGGGTGTGGAAGGTGAGAAGCGCAAACGTCAGGGGTAGGGTTGTGAAAGGCAGACCAAAAGATCTAGGACGAGGACATAAAGTGTGTCCTCAGGGATAAGGGACTGAACTGGGAGGAAGTCAAAGATCACGCAACGTGGGGGGCACCCATTAGGTGACCAAGGCCAATGCATGAAAGCATGTTGGAGCCTTTATATAGGATATGATATGACAACTACTTAAGTCCCCATACCTGTTGGCTCTCTTGATGAAGTTCACGTCGCCAAAGACTCTCAAACTCCTCTGTAAAATGCTGGATCAACACTGGGTGACTGGTAATCAAAACATTTTCATGGTTACTGATGACTGCACTCCATGTCCAGTTGAATGACCCTGTCATAAGAATGCCACATGACTTTGTCTTCTTTTTTTCTTGTGATACTTTGCCAAATGCTTCTACTGGAGGGCCAGGCTTACTGCATTTCTTCCTGGTATCCATGACATGTTTAAATGTTTTTTTCAGGTTTTCAGTCTCAGGTCCGTCTCTTTCAAGTGACTGTGCAGTGTAGTTACCATCTGCCAGAGCATCAATCAAAGCAAACTTATGATGCATCATGCGTGGCGGGCGGCTGGGTCGAACAAAAACATTGTGATGTTGAAGGATGCCCATAGCCCTCTCACAGCTCTCGCTGCACATCTCAGAGTCCAGCAACACTCTCACATGCACCCCCCGTGTCTGCCATGATACCCTAAATTAGCACATTGTTCATGAAAGTAGCAGTTAACAAAATAAATACCGGTACAAGCACAAATTCTGATTAAAACATCAAAGCTCTAAAATATATTATACTGGTACAGTACTTCATAATTACAGTAGTCAAAATATATTTCTTTGCCTCCCCCAAAAGTAAAAACTGTTTTTCAGTTTCACTTACCAGCAGACAATGCTAATTACACAAAATTTAAAACACAGTTTCACAGATAGCTAAAAAATTATACTGTACTACAAATAATATGGATACAATAATTTTCCCTCGACATTTAGACAATGATTCCCACATCCCTTTAACCACCCATGTCAAGTTAGACATTCAGGGAAAGGAAAACACATCAAGTGATACTTGTCTATCATCATCATCACCATCATCATCTGATCCAATGTTGCCCCATGAGATGCATACGAGTCTGGGGCTAGGCAAGTTGGTCCTGACATTTAAGAGTGACCAGCCTCACACATGCCTGAGTGGAATTACATGAGCAATAAACCCCATCCACCTGTTGGATATAAACCTGCAAAGGCTCAATCAAACTGGAGTGCCTTAATTACCCAATAAACCACCACGCACCACAAAATGGTTTTATGGTTACCACTCAGTGTGGTAAATGGTTTTCTGGTGTACAGGAAGTCATTTGGCTTGTTACTCAGTGTAGAGTCACCAGTAGACAGAAGGAAGAGTAAAGAATGAAGGAAAGAATGACAGAAGAGGAAGAAAGGAAAGAAGGAAGGAAGAAAGGAAAAAGCAGGCACCTGGGAACAGCACTACAGTGAGTGAGTGGATGATGAGTATCTCCACCTAATACAGGAAAACTCGATATGCTCTCAAAATTCAAACAATATGCACCCTGATCCTTTTTTTCAATGAGTTTCTATAACAGAAAAGGTTCCCAATGGAGAGGTGGTGGCTGAATCAGTAGAGAGGAGGCCTACAGTCCTAATGGACCCAAGTTTGAATCCCAGTTGGAGCAGGGAACAGTTTAAGGATTTGAATTTCATAAAAGCAGACTTTCCTGATCTACCAGCAGACCAGCTGACATGTCGCAGAAGTACCCCTGCTTATACCAATACACTAGTAGTGTATGAGACAGCCCTAGCATGCATTCAATGTGGACGATGGGTGTTAGCACCAAGGTGGTGACATGTGGAGGTGTAGGAGGACTACTGGGCCTTGGGATAGGCTACTGCCCCTGACAAGTATGGCCCTGAAGCCTTTGCCCAGAGTCAGACACATAAAAAAAAAATTAATTAATTAAAAAGAAGTATTGCTCATCATTATCATCACCATCTACTTCCTAATTCTCCCTCAATGATAGGGTGAAGTTGAGAGAGAAAGAGAGAGAGAGAGAGAGAGAGAGGGAATTACTAAAGATAACAGCTAATTAATACATACTCAGCACAAAAACTGCAGACATTTGCATCTTCGTTAGTATATAATACAGTACAGGGTTGTACACTAAAACATTTGTGCAACTATCCTACACTTCGTATCATATAATCACAGGCAACTTCTACCCACAATACCAGCACTATGAAACTTCAAAAGACAGCATAGCAGTCCTCAAAAACTAAATACTACAACATTTAAATGTGTCAATAAGATAAAGGAAACTATTCAATACATCATCGTCATCATCATTCTCATCATTCGGACCTCCTTTCCCACCCTAGGGAAGGGTGAGGGGTAGCAACGTCCATACAGCCTAAGTTTGTCAAATTCAATTGGCCATGCTTCCATTCATGCACCATTCAAGCCCATGGAATCCTGGCTCCATCAGATAGGCCAAAAAATTTCACCATGTTCTATAGCTTCACATATACCTGATATAACTATTTAACTCTCTGCCAGTCTACTCCACAAATTTACAGATCATACATCTTGAAACATACACAGTACTACCCATTCCTTTGTAGTTCTAATTCAACAATATGTACTACAAGCAAACAGATCCATAAAAATAAATTTATTTCCTTCAACAAAATACTCCATGACACTCTCACAAGACACAGGAAAGTTGTGTTATTCATCATAAAATAAAGAAGTTTTCTGAAGTCCACCAGGTTCACATTCAGACAAACCAGGGATAACAACAACAACAACAATAACTACTGCTACTACTACAACTACAATGACTACTACTTCTACTACAGTTGACTCCATTAATTTCAAATAAACTATATATCTGACAATTCACTGCTGAAGTTATGTTTTGCCTACAATCATACAGTTCAGTAAAAACAGCCACAGACTACAAAAACAATTAATGAATCTGTAGCTAATTCAAGACTGAACAACTAACCTTTGCTCTCAAGACTGCATCAACCAAATCTTGACAGGACAAACTATGCAGACACAACATCAGGGATGTCCTGGCTGACTCCAGCATTTCAATCAAACGAATGAGTGAGGAGCTTCTCTTCAGACTGCTTGAAAGGCTTGGTAGTAAATTGGATGTCATACTGGTCAAGGATGATCTTGTGTATGGAGGGGAAAATATGCCTATTTTTACTTCACAACGGTGACTGTTATTCTGTGAGTTTTTAGTTAAGACATTCCTTGAATCAACTTTGGGAATGCTTGTGTGAGGAGAGTTATTTACTGATCCACACAGTTCATCATTAAAATCATGTCTTATGATACCTTGATCAGGGAAGAAAACTACCTGTGAGAATGGCTTTATCTCATCACAGGTCATATCCCTGTACACCTTGCTGACAGAGCAGCATATTTTCTTCAGGCATATGAAAACAATTTCACTGAAAGCTATAGCACCCAGGACAGAGATGGTGTATTTATAACAAGACATGTTAGGAGGACAGTTACTTCAACAGAGTTACTCTTACTATATAAAGTAAATTAAATAAAGCTGTGGCAAACATTGTAAAATTTCTTTATGACAAAAATATGCTAAAGTGCTTCCTTTACCTCCACACTTTAAAACTGTTTAGCAATATGCCAGAGAAATCTTTATTCTGCAACAACACTGCACAGTTGTGTTTCATCTGTTGACAAACTGTCACAACTGTATAGTTTAGGTAACCACTGCAGTGCAGTCAAAAAGTACTTTGTTGCAAAAATGGGATCACCAAGATATTCTAAACTAAGATTCTTAACAAGACCACTTTCCATCAAGGCACTTCTTAGTTAGAGGGAAGGACTAAGCAATTCTGCACTATGACAGCAACAGTTCCTTCACCACAAGGCATCAAACATCACGCTCAACTAAGCATTCCTCAACTGCCTGTAGTAAGTTGGGGTTCTCCAGTGCTGCAGCAACTCTCTCCTTGTCGTTGATTTGCTTGTTCACTGAAATGTTACAATAATATTTAGCTGCTTCAACTATCAAAGGCAAACTTCAAAAATGCATCTGGAAAATTCTGAAACTGCATTAATTAACCTGTACATTATGAGCTGTTTCCAGGAATGACGAACATCCAGGAAGTCAGAAAATGTTATACAGCACTATTTCTAATCAGGAATAATTAAATGCAACCATATATCATCACAACTCCCTCTCTTTCACAAAAATCACTGCTCCTTAAAAGATTTATAAACATAATACTTACATCTAAGATCCATCCATCCAAATAATACATCACCATACACTGACCTAACTACAGGATATGTCAAGCATATAACACATGTATCAGTTGGCAAAAAAGGTACATCACTGCAGTAAAATGTTAACAGACATAACAAAGAAATAAAGTACATATGGTACAACAAGAGTAAAACATAAATCAACTTTTCTTTTCTCTTTTTGTAGTTTTATGCCATGTCCCCATTTTTTGATAATGGCTAAGGAGTTGCCCCTGGGTAGAGAACTTAGATTTCAAGAGTGAAGCATTTTATGACCGGATGCCCTTCCTGATGTCTACCAATGACCCTTGGGTGGATCATCGGCAGACATCTGGAAGGGAATCCAGTCATAAAGTGCTATATGTTCCAAACTGGCAAAGGCAAAAACCATATAAGGTACCAATTTAATGAACATAATTACCCTCAATATAAAATGAAAAACCAACATACGCATACAGTGCTCGTCAGAAGTATCGAGCGACCTGCGTCCCTCCTACGAAACAAACCTTTCAACATTGAAAAAACATATAAATCATGGATTTTATTTACCTTTAGTGCTTCGTAGGGTGTCCTTTACGCTTCTTCACGGACCTGAGACGTCTTGGAAGTGAAAGGGCGAGGTTCCTGAGGTGTTGGAGGGGTATTTTGTCCCAGGAGTCACTAATGGCGGCTTCCAGCTTAGGCAGAGACCTCACATCCTTCTCTTGGAGATTCTTTTTTATGAGGTACCACAGGTTTTCAATCAGGTTGAGGTCTGGGCTATTTCCTGGCCAGTCTTTCATGAATGATACCTCACAGTCACGAAGCCAATTGGTGACCGATTTGGCCTCGTGAGCAGGTGCACTGTCCTGCTGAAACATTCATGCACCTGTGAGCCCGAATGAGTCTGGTAAATGATCACACGGAAGCTCCAGGTAAACATCCTGATTCACTCTAATGTTCCTGGGAACCACAACAAGTTTCCCCAAACCTTTACCAGAAAAACAACCCCATACCACGAGTGAATCAGGATGTTTAACTGTGCTTTCAACATACCGTGGGTCAAGTGGGTCACTACCTTTGCGCCGGTACACAAGTGCTCCTCTGTTACAGGTGACACTAAACTTTGCCTCATCAGACCACAACACTGACAACCATTGCTCCTCACCCCAATTAAGGTATTTGTTAGCAAAGGCAAGCCTACGAAGTCGCTGGTAACGAGTGAGAAGAGGATTTCTCACAGGCCTGTGACTTGTGTAAACAAGTTCTTGGACCCTACAAGACACTGTGTGCACAGACACCTCACCAAACACTTCCAGGTTGCTCTCCTTTATTTTCCTTGCACTCACATGAGGATTAAACTCCACTGCACGTTTTAAAACATTAACAGACCTTGGGGAAGTTTTCCTAGGCCTACCAGAACGCGGTTTCTTTGTGGGAACCTCACCACTGTTTTCCACTCGAAACTGCGCGCACCACCTAAGCACTGTCGATCGAGCCACACCAACCAATTCACTAATTTCCTTTGTTTGGTGGCCTGCCTCCTTTACAGCAATGATCTGGGATATGATTTCACTCGATAGTTCACGGGTAGGTGCCATAACAAAGTGGCGAAAGCCAAAACACTGCGGGACACTCAGTAAAAATGGACACAAAAAGAGAGGGAGACGCGGCGGAGTTCCTCTCTCTCAGGCAGCCCGTGGGCAACTGAGGCAGGAACCAACCAGCGTGTTGGAAGGCCTCAGGCTACCGTGACGTCATGCTAGCGCCGCAAACTTGTGGCTCAATTTTTACTACCAAAAATGGGTCATTCTTTTTTGGCCATAAGTATTGCGCGCCTGGTGGTAGGTGCTCGATAATTTTGACGAGCACTGTATATTAGTTAATATCACAGACAGAGATTTCTAAACAATGCAATGCACTAAGCCTGAATGTTAAAATGCCAATGCCACTACATTCCCCACCAGACAATGTTTAGTGAGGCCAGTTTCTGTTTTTGGCCACACATCATCCTCAAAGAAGTACTGTACAGTACTTCCCAATGATGATGGCCACCATCCATCTCCTATTTACATTTGAACAAAAACTGTCTACAAAATAATACACACACATAATCCCTTTTCCCCCACTTCCATGCTAATCCACTGATGATACAGAGCCATGTTCAATTAGACGAACTATAATCCCTTTTCTCCCACTTCCATGATGATCTACTGGTGATACAGAGCTATAATCAATTAGACTTGAAATATATACTTGTATATGTTACGGTATGTCTTTAACTTACCATCATCAAGATCATGGATGCCAAGAAAAATATTGTATACAACTACACCCAGTTTGACTTGCAATATTTGTGCGATGCCTCATAACTTACCATCATCCTCAATATCATGGGTGCCAGGAGAAACAGTGATATCAGCCTTGAATGAATATGGGAGGCATCGACTCAGCTTCACTCTTATGCACAATCCAATGAGCGTAGCCAGGGAGCAATGGGGTACAGTTGGCACAAATTCTATGCTGATCAAGAACTTCTCATTCTGAAACTTCTTAACCTGTGGGAATAGCACAAAATGGTATATGGTATTATTAATATTACTATACTATTATTATTATTATTGCTGTACAAGATGCTAAATGTATCCTGTACTGTCAAAGGAGTACAAGTATGCTCTCATTTTACAATAAGGATGCATATGAAATAATCAACTGCATAATGATTTATCACATTAATTATAACATGGGTTCAATGGGGATGCATTTTTGCCTAAGGGTCACCCACCCAACAACGTCTAAAAACAAATTCATATTTTTAAACATACAACACTTGAACCTGACCTTCCCTTTAATGAAGTTCAAGCCAAGTCAGAAAAAAGAACTTACAATACAGTACCTGCACTTGTTTTATCAGGTCTCTCCAATGAGCAAAAATCAGATACTGATATTTATGCTAACTCACCTTAATTCCTTCTTCTCGAATGACATTTAGATCTTCTAAAGTCTCATCTTTCTCTGGGTCTCTGATAGTTCGTAGTATATCTGAAAATGGGAAGAAAGCATGTGGTAGAAGAAGGTGCCCACCATCCACCTGCTTGAAGTAATTCAGGTGACTTTACAATGAGTGAAAAACAGAATGGTTTCTCGTAACCATTTAGTAGGGTGGGTAGTAACCGTATACTGTAACCAACATATGGACATTTGGTTGTCTGGTGGACTGAGCAGGCTAACTGGATGTTGCTGATAAGAGTTTAGAATGTTTGGGACTTAATGATCACATAAAGCTACTTAGGGGCCAGTAACTGGTCAATCTCACCTTAAATGAGTAGTTTAGCTCCAGCCTCTACCCTCCTGATGAAATAATAAAGGACATCTAAAAGTACTACAGTATTTAGTTTACTATGTGCAGTAGAGATGTTACATACAGCATGGTAAAAATGGATAACAGGAAGAAAATGGTGAAATAATAATGGAAGGGTGTTGTAGCTATTAACAACAGGTACACTTGCTACAAAAGTGTCAAGAGAGATTTTGTGTATGCCAATATGACACACTGGACATATGACTGTGGGATATGGTAAAGGAAGAGCAGGTGTATTGATGGCAATCCTGTCTACCACGAAGTTGGCAGGTAGCCAACAGTAGTAAAAAAAGAAATATCTTGCCACTGGCATCATAGAAGAAAAATGGCATTATCTGATGTTCTTTTACTCATTTTCCTTTAACACACAAACTGCAACGTACATCATGTGCTATTCTGAGGACTGCAGTATCCATTAAAAATAAGTCCCACAACTTTCTCCCTATCCTCTGAAAGGAGGATGCAGGGCCATAGGAGAAGGGCAACTTCAGCCTTAATTCCACCAAGTTCACATTTCTATGACCCTTGGGCCAAAAAAACAACACATCATATGACCCTGGGGCCAAAAAAACAACACAAAGTACACACATACAGTATGTGCTAATAATGTTTAATGTTGTATGATACCGTATGTGACAGGATGCAACCAAGGGAAAAGTGCCAAGGTAAGTCAAAATTTTGATAGGCCAGATATGCCAGAGCCACATACATTTCACCTTACCAAGGTTTTACTGTACATCAGTCAATACCGGTACCTTAAGGCATTATACAATACCAGTACTAATTTAATCTTATTTTTAAATTATAATGTGTCAGAGTTGTGAACCCCCCCCTCTTAAATGGTAAACTGAGCTTTTGGCAATGACAACAACAATGATGATGAGAGGTGTTTAATAAAATGTGAGGGCCTTGTTTATGAGGATATGGATACACGTGACTAGAATATATGAATGTTAATTTTAATAATATTAACTTTATCAGTTAAAATAGCAATGCAGCCTTAGTAATTCTGCATGAGCGTAAAGTTTATAAATGCACTTGATGTACTCCATCATATTACCATAAACTGTTCCTGCCACTTCCAACAATTTGGAGTCGTCACCACTGTTCATTCTTCTCTAGTTCACCGAGACAGCACCTGTTGATGCAAGAAGTACAGTAATAAGATGTTTTACTACTACTACTACTACTGTACTATCCTAATAATAATAACAGTAAGTTAATATTAATGGGCGGTAGGTGGTGGCGACCATCATCCACTCACGATGTAATGCTGCCTACTTCTTCCTTATCCTATATCATTCTTTTTCTGTGCCTGCCCTCCTCTCTTCCTATATCTCCTATCTTTCCTGTCACTTCTTATTGCTCTTCTTTCCTTAACAGGTGTCTTTACAATGAGTGACAAGACAAATGGTTTCCTGTAAGCCAAGAAACCATTCACAACGCTGGGTGGTAACCATATAACCAACCCATACGTGCTCCCTACGTGTCAACAAGTGGGTTGGTGGAGGGTTAGTGCCCCTCCCCAGAAAACCAATAACTCAAAAGTCAAATGGCCACACCTTAAGGGATTACGGCATCTGGCAACAGATAGATAGATAACAATAATAATAATAATAATAGCTAATACCGGTAATAATAACAACAGCCTAAGTTACATATACGGTAATAAATTATAAAATGGTGTTATGCACATCATGTCACTTAATACTGAATTAAGAAGCTTAAAGTACATTTTTCCCTTCTCAGTCTATCACAATACTACATATGGTACGATATGAAGAACAAGAAATATGTAAAATGGAAAACTTTACCACATCTCACACACACGACAAACTTATACATTTCCTACTGCATCAGAAGTAGACCCTTCTGGATATAGTTGGGTGGAATACTTGAAATTACTAGGCCACCAGGTGTATTTACAAAAAATAAATAAAGAAATAAAGAAAAAAAAAAACTTTGAGGGCAATGAGGCTAATGCAAGCCATCGGCTTACAACAAGAGGGGTCACCTGAGTCCCCTGCATGCATCTGAGAAGTCCAATATGTGAAAATTACTCACATGTGAGAGGGGAAGTGTTTGCTAATTATGGCATACTGTACTATACACCAATGTCATTCTGCAGATGTAACTTCTGCTTACTAAAATCACTATGGTAAATAGAAACTTACATAAAAACAGTGTGTGGCCATGCAAGGATGGTAATTACGGTTAAAATCACAAATTAATTAAAAAACATGGGAGAACATACAAATCTGTCACCACGCTATATATGGTTGTAATATTATTTGCCAATCTCAAAAGAAAAAATGTATATGCCAGAAAAAGTGCTTGCCACAGTTGTCTGACCAAATGTTGATGCAAGACAGATGGTCATTTTTTTTTTTTTTGTATTATTATGCCCTAATTGCAACTCCCCACTGGTTGAAAAGACTGGTAACTCGTCAACCAAAACTACCACCTCTGTCCTAAATTTTATCCTCACCAACCATCTACGGGGTTAATACCTTCTCTGCCCGTCTTTCATCTATGCATCCTTTAGTCTTTCCACAGCATCTACAGTTTCCTTTACACCCTTTCAAGTATCTTCATCTTTCACTTCTATATGACTTCCAATAAACTCTGCCAATCACTCATTATCCTCTCACCATCGCAGACACACTACTACCAGGGTTTCTCTACAGTACACCTTCAAGACCTGAATTCCTATACATTAAATAGCAATAATTAGTACAGTAAATTGCATTAATTAACATATCACTCGTTAAACACCAATACCAAGAAAAAATATATATACGCAATGAAAACTAATTTCATCTTTCTCGCCTGTATCTAGGTGCACGACTCCCTCCAATGTTGTTTGTTTACTCAGAGCGATATTTTCACCACCCACCAGCCAGCGAGTGATGATAACTACTGTACGTTGCTCTATAATTGCCATCACTCCATTTTGAGTACTGAAGAATAACAATGAATTTACACTATGGTACTTGTCACAAGATGCTATGGAAAGGATATAAAGCCGTGCGAAAAGCGGAAATCCAGCTCAAGTTAAGAGAAGGGGTTGCCGACCGGATGGCACCCGAGTTTCTTTAATTACAGAACATACGACATATGTATAAAATTGAGAAAAATGGTCACATTAGACACGCAAATGGCAAGCCCTTGCATATTTGCATCAATGAACGCTATACTGTACTCCTTTCACCTTACCTTAGCCCAGACTTTCCTTCTGCGACTTACTTCATGTAGCTCTGCTGCCATACCACTTCGTGCGCAGCACTCAAGATGAACAGATGGCAATTCTATGCCAAGTCAGAGTAAAAGATGTATGATATTGTTTACTTGGTGTTACATAGTATGGTAATATTCTGTAGAAAATTCCGGCTGGCATGTCTCATTTTGGTCGCTATCAAGCAACACGTCTTTGATTTCTCTCAAGACATCGTGTCACCTGTCTCACTGTTTAGGCTTAAAAAACCGATCGACCCCGCCTCAAATATCTTGGACATATATTATGAAGATAACTTAGTTGTGTGTTAACTCTGTGTGCACCGAGCCATTCATAAATGTTAATTTTGGAGACTACAAGGAAACTATTTCCTTGGTTTCAAATGCAATAACTTGTACCATTCCTTCATCATCCACCAAAATTTCAATCTTACTTTTGCCCTGCATATCCTTGGCTATAATAGTTTGTCAAGGTCACAGAAGCAGACAGATGGGGTGAAGGGGAGGGAGAGGTAAGGAAAAGGGAGAGGAGAGGAAAAAGGAAAATGAGAGCGAAGGCGAAGAGAAAGGGAAGAGAAGGGGACGGGAAAAGAGAGAGGGAGAAGGGGAAAGAAGAGGGAAGAAGGGAACAAAAGGAGATGGGGTGAAATAGTGGGAGAGGGAGGTGAAGGGGAGTGGGAAAGGGAAACGGAAGAGGAGAGGGAAAGGCAGGAAGTTGGAAGAGATGGGGTGAGAGTGAAGAAGGAAATGGGGAGTGGAGAAGAGGGGAAAGATTAGAGAAAATTGAAAATTCGGGAAGGAAAGGGGAAGGGAAAAAGGAGAGGGAAGGAAAAGGAGGAGGACGGACAGTAGTAGGGAAAGGTGGGTCAATGGGATGGAAAGGGACGGGAAGGAAAGGGAAAGGGAAAAGAGAGAAAAAGGAAGGGGGAGAGGTCTGTGTTTTGTTTTCCTCTTCTGTGTTGTCACTTTTTTACCCTCCCCACCCTTTTCTCTCTCATGACCCAACCCAAGTGAAAGCCAAACCGCCCAGGCCAACTCAACTCCTTCAAAACAAATTCTTTCTGAAAGCAATATCGCTGTTTGTCAGGCACTTGGCTCGTCGACTCACGCCATCTCAAAATTCATCTCAAATTTACGCTGTCTCAGACTCATGCTATTTCTATCTGTCTGTCTACGGCCACACGCAATTATCTTGTAAGGGGTGGCCCTTTGCCTTTGAGTTAGTTGTGTTACGGGGAGGGGCACTATTCCTCCGCCAACTCACCTGTTGACACGTAGGGAACACGTATGGGGTGGTTATATGGTTACCATCCAACGCTGAAAACGGTTTCCTGGGTTACAGGAAATCACTAGGCATGTCACTCAATGTAAAGCCACCTGAAAAGGAAAGACGAGTAATAAAGTGACAGGAAAGATGAGAGAAATAGGAAGAGATGAGGACAAAAATAAATAAATGAGTGAAGGAAGAAGTAGGCATCACTACATCAAGTGAGTGGCTGATGGTCACCACCACCTGCCACATTTCACACGTTATCAAACTCTGGCTATTTGAAAATTTCACGCTATTTCAAAATTTCACGTAGTTTCAGGTCCGTAGCCAGGGGGAGGTCGAGAGGGTCGGATGACCTCCCCCCCCTCCCCACCTACCGAAAGGTTCACTTTCTCACCAGTGAAAAAGAGCATTCTCCATTGTTACGAAGTTTTGCACTGCTTTTAAACGTCGCTGATGCATACACGCAGACCCCCGATAGCAAGCACGCAGCAGACCCTTGACGAGCCAGCTGCGATGAAAGTCCAGATTCAGCAGAAAACTCCTCCTCCTCCTCCTCCAAAAGTCTGGGTACGGGCCTGGAAATCGCACGCTATTTGTAAATCTCGCCCTATTCAAAATCTTACACTGTTCCATTTTTAGACAACTTAAAACTCTCCAGTTATTTCAAACTCACGCTTTCAATAGCTCAGGCTATTTCACACCCGTGCTATTTGAAAATCCCACTGTTTTAAACATGCACCTTATTTCAAACATCCATTTTTTTTTTTCTTTTCTAACTGGAGCGTAGAGGTCTGGGGTTAGGCTAATCAGTCCCGAAATTTAGGGCGAAGGTGACCAGCCTTAGTAGCCCCTCGGTGGTATTATGTGACCAATGCCCTCCAACCTCCCCTTGTGAACACGTCCATCCATTTGAAGCGTCGTAACCCACTAGGCCACCAGACGACATTTGGTTACATGGTTACCACCCAACGCAGTAAATGGTTTCTTGGATTACAAGAACCTATTCGGCTTGTCACTTAGCCCAGAGTCACCTTCTATTAATTCAGGCAATCCCTTCCAACTATCGTCCTTTCAAACTCCTTTTGCGATACCTCTGAGAGAGAGAGAGAGAGAGAGAGAGAGAGAGAGAGAGAGAGAGAGAGAGATTGACTGTAGTTAGTTCGTTCATTTCACTTGGGGGAAATTTTCGTTCACTTCTACCTTACTCCCCGAAACTCTGGCAGAATAAGACAATACCACGTCCCACAACTGCACTTCTTCGTGACTATAATCTTTTGCTACATCTTCAGGACAGACGACAGACAGAACTATGGCTCAATCTCCTTTCCACAGCACTTCTTTGTGACTATATAATACTTTTGTTAGATCCATGGCAGAATAAGACAACTCTTGCTCTACATCCCTTCCGCAGCACTTCTTCGTGACTATACTAAAATCTTTTGTTACAGCTCCATGTCAGATTAAGACAATATTACGGCTCTACATCCTGTCCACAGCACTTCTTCGTGACTATTACCACATTCTAGTTAATCTTTTCTTAGTTTATTTTTGAATAATAATTTTAGGTCAAGATCTACCCACCTACCTATCTGTCTATCCATCCATCCATCCATCTATCTATCCATCCATCTAAGTATCTGTCCATCCCTCCATCTACGTATCTTTCCATCCCTCCATCCGCCTATCAATCAATCTATATTTAACATCCACTCATCCACCTGCCTATCTATCTGTGTATCTATCCATTTATCAACCTGCATGTTTGACGCCGAATCCTGTGAGGGTCAGCTAAAAGAAAGGATAAAACGACATAACCTGCGACGGTTCCTCCTGGGGCGGGCAAGGTAAGGGTCCACACGAGGGCGAAGTTGGTCAAGCGTGCAGCAAAATACACAAAACTCGACACTCCCTCACCTCTCACTATCTCCCTCCTCTCTCATTTTCTGTCTCCTCCTGTTGCTCTTCCTCCTTCTCCTGCTCTCTCAATTCTACTCCTATCTCCGTCTCTTCTCCCTTTCCCACACTGCTTCCCCTTCCCCTACTCCCGTGACCCCCTCCTCCTTTTCACTACTATCACCTCCCTCTTGCTCCCTCCCCCTACTCTCTCCCCCCTTCTCCCATCCTCTATCCCTTCCTCTTGTTCCCTCCCTCTACCCCAGCGACCCAGTGCTGGAGAGGGACGCCTTCACGAGGTGACACAGATATAACGGGAGGTGGAGATGCCTGGTTACGAGAATACTAACGTCCCTCAACCCCTTCCCTCTCCCCCGAATGGAGGATTGAATGTATAAGGGCAGTTTCAGTCTGCAATCCAGAGTTCACCTCCATATGAGCCCGGGGTTGTTACTACTATCTCTTCTACTACTACTACATCCTCTCATGATCATTTATCATGGACTTCGGAGGCTCCTTAGAAACTCTCCATTACAGATTGTCTTCTTACGTATCCAATCCAGGACGAGGGGTAGGAGTCCAGCAGTTTACCTATACGACACACCAAAAGATGACTGGTTTCTTGAAGCCCTCACACTCTGACTCTCCCCCCCCTCCCTTCACTCTTCCTCTCCCTCTTCTCTCACTTTTCCTCTCCCCTACCACCTCCCTCCTCCTTGTTCTCCTCCACAACCATCTCCCCCTTTTGTCTCCCCTTCTCCCTACCACCTCCCCCTGCCCCTGCCACCTTTCCCCTTCCTTACGTCCTCCTCTTTCCATGCCATCTCAGCCCCCCCCCCTTTCCTCTCCAAGCCTAGCCTGAGGGATACACAGAGAACTTTGGAGGGAAGGGAAGAAAATTACGATGGAACAGAAGAGAGAGAGAGAGAGAGAGAGAGAGAGAGAGAGAGAGAGAGAGGCTAATATTTGACTACTGAGACAACCTACGGTGTCTGTGTTGACCTTCTGTCTCTTTATTGACACGGGAACATCTGATCGAGGTAAACACAGCCATGTTGATGTAGTCTGCCACGTGGTTCTTGTGCTGAGGATTGTTTTTATTATTATTATTATTATTATTACTGCTTTCATTCTCTCTCAAGTTTTCTGTCTGCCTGTCTGCCTCTAATCCTATGATGTGCCTGTGAAATATCTACACATTAGTTTCCCATCTGTCGTTGCCCACTGCCGGCAGTGACCTACGTCGCTGCACTCAACAGCTTCTTTAAGCAATCAGTATTTTCCATTGTTCCTCCCCCCCCCCTCCATGTCTCTTGCATTCTTTTCCTTTCTTTGGTTTCAGAAATTTCTTCTGTAGTTACCAACTCTCCCTCCCTCCCTCTCTTCTCTAGTAGCTCCTTTTTATAAATATCATTTTCATCTCACTTTGAATCGCGCCAGATATAACAAGTCATCTCTTGCTTACACACACACACACACACACACACACATATATATATATATATATATATATATATATATATATATATATATAGGCTATGTGTGTGTGTGTGTGTGTGTGTGTGTGACAAAACCAAGCCGTGTATGTGTCTAGCTGGCGTTTGTCTGTTTCTTTAACGAGAACGGTAATAGATATCGACCTAACTCTTTCTGTCTAGGGATTGTCAGAAAAATACTGAACAAAAATTTTAGTAATCGCGTGCGACACGACGACGCGAAATTGTCAGATAGCGAGACATGAGAAAATATGCTCAAATTATTTTCTCGACTTTTTGGTTATTATTGTTCACTGTGGGATCAAGAACGGTATGGAAAGAAAAATAACTATTTGCAAACATTTTGTGATGGAAAGGCTTTTAGTCCTGCAATTATTTTTTGCGAGCGAGCATGGTATTATATACAGTATATACTGTATATGGGGTAGGAACTCGTGAAGGAAGGAAGGGTAACCACTGCAAAGGAAACGAGCATCTTATGACATGCACATACTTTAATAAAATAACATCTGTGAATCATCGTCCACAAAAAGTTCCCTTGCTCTGCCTACAAATTCCAATTCTACCAACTACCTAAATCCTCCCTGTTTGCCAACATCGCCTGCAGACTCTCCCCCAATATTCTGCAGGCAATGTTAGTGTGTGCAGAGGTCCTACTACGTGTTTATGTGGAAGGTATACTGTTGTTTTGGGCGATGTTAGTGTGTTTCAGGGTTCTACTGTGTTTATATTTTTGTTGGCGGTATACTGTTTTTGGTGATGGTGTGTGACTGTGATTCTCTGTAGGCATAATTCAAGGATTCTGTATTTTATGGTGAAGTGAAGGGTTAAGTGTTCTTAAAACCAACTTTTTTTTTTTTTTTTTTTTTTTCATGGTCAACATTTATATACTAAGAATTTTATCCTCCCTCCTCTCTGAAACGTTGTGTGTGTGCAACGTCTTCAAAAGAATAAGGGACGATTTCTCGGTGACATTGGAGGCTTCGCAACACCTCTTCCATAGCGATTTATTTTGCATATTCCACCCTAACCTAGTACCGGTATGTTATTTATACCGTTTGAATATTGGCACAGCATCAATAACACACAAGATGATGAAGTGAAATGTACGGAATAAATCGCCAAGGAAGAGGTGTTAGGTATCCAAATCCACTCAGAATTCGACTGTATGGAGCAAACTCCACCATTATGACGCACCCGTCACCCATTAAGCCACTGTAAACACCTAACTCTTGAAAGGGGGTTGAAATTATCTCCATTAATCTCCCTCCCTGTACCATGATGACGCCATCTATTCACCTTACCATTTGGCGATTTTATTCAGCTTAGGGGACACTCATCGCAAAAGGGTGAAGTATTATCTAAATCAATGTCCTTACTACGATAACATGTGCTGGAGGGACGCCTTCAAGCGATGGCCCTGATATAACGTTCAGCCTTCACCCCGTACCTTGAAAGACGGATGGTGGACTTCAGGAGAATAACAACTCAGCCTGCAGTTCGCCGGGTTCACGTTTCAGATGAACCTAGGTCCACAACAGCATAATCAACTTTGCATTTCAGCCCACAGTCAAAGTGTTAATCTCGCCATTACGACGTCGTTTTACTTTATTACTGCTGCTCCCAGAATATCTTACTCAACTTTATAGAAACCTCTGTAAGTGTGGGAGCTAAAGGTTGAATTGTCGATTGCACTGAAGGCTTCGTAACACTTCTTCCTTGCCGACTCACTTGCCTACTACACCTTAACATTTTCTTGTTATTTTAAATTCCCTTAATATGACAACTTTTTATCAGTTACATACAATATGATAATGACGTGTAATGTGCAAAATAAACAGAAAAGGAAGGGATGTTATGAAAGCATCCAAAGTTACATCTATATTCTAAAATATGCCAGTGTCTAAGTACTGTTTTGAATCAACCATCCCGGCAAATCACAAATGGGCATGTGCTTACGGTGGCTGGGTGAGAAATAAACCCACACACTAACCTATCCAGAATATAACTTCTTGTGATGTGCGTGTGGCCCAGTTAACCCCACGGAATCCGGGTGACATCATTTTTATTTTACTCTTACTTTCTCCTGACGATTTTGTTTAGTTTTGAAGAACACTGTCGACTCAAAGGGAATAACTGTAATCCTTATAAACTCAGACACTGCCACAAAATCTTCCTAAGCTGAAAGGGGTTAGAGATCTTTGTCAGGTGAAAGTAAATCAACTACAAAATTATGGTGCTCTATATCAACCAGCCCCACAAATCACAAAGCATCAGTGTTTACAATGGCTACGAGGGATAGGGAACGCCGCAGTGAGGGAGGCTGTTCAGCCCTTGTTTACCATAGGCTCTCTCCAGGGTCGCAATGTTTACGGTGTGCTTTTGTGTACGGGGGGTCAGAGGGTGTGTGATGAGATGGGGTGGTCCAGGGAAATTGTGTGGTGTGGTGGTGTCGGTGGCAGTGTGTTCTAGGTGAGTAAGTAAAGGGAAGTAGCGTAGTGTGGTGTGGTGCGGTGTGGTGTGGTGGTGGTATTTTTCTGTGAGGGTCTAAGGGTATATGGTGAAGTGGATGAGTCAAGGGAATGGTGTGGTGTGGCATTTTTCAGTGGGGTCTGCGTGCATGTGTTAAGATGGGTGGTAAAGGGAAGTGGTGTGGTGGTGTGCTGTGGAGGTAATGGTGGCGAAATGGGCTGGTGTGGTAAGGTGGAGTTATGATGTAAGAGTGAGATGGATTGGTATGATAGCGATGGTGAGGTGATCTGGTGTAGGGTGGTGGCAGGGTGGACTGGTGTGGTAGTGGATATGAAGTGATGATGTCGTGAGATGAACGAATGATGGTGAAGAGTACGCGTGATGGTAGTGGTCTGTGTGATGCTGTGTGATGAACCGGTGTAGTGGTGCGGTAGCCTAGGGTGGTGGTGGTGTTATGACTAGTTTGCGTGGTGTAGTATGGTGCGGTGGCCTGGTACGGCGTTCTGTAATGGTCCGGTGTAGTAGCATGGTCTGTAAGGGTCTCAATGATGATCTGGAGTGAATTTGAGGCCGAATTTTCGCGAGCTACGGAGGCTTTCCAGCACCTCTTTCTGAACAACTAATTTTCCACATAGCAACTTCAACATTGCTTTATAATTACAATACCTTTCTCATACTAATACTCCCTTGCTTATCACTAATGTCTCTTTCTTACCTGCACAGATTGTATAAACAGAATGTGAACGTATGTTTTTTTATTTTCATCTTTTTTCACTCTGACAATTACATACACCATATATAAACGTGTCATATGCAAAAATAAAATAATAAATAAAAAGTTTTAAAAAGCCTTCTTAGCTGACGAAAAACTCTCCTTTGTGTCATCTGCAGTGTCACAAAAAATATTCATTGGTGTCACCTGCAGTGTCACCAAAATATTCCTTGGTGTCATGTGTAGTCACCAAAATATTCCTTGGTGTCATCTGTAGTGTCACAAAAATATTCCTTGGTGTCATCTGCAGTCACATAAAAAACATAGCGTGCTATCTATATCATACTTAATTCTTATTCTGCATATATACAATTCTGGATACGTAGCAATGTGTCTATTGGTAATGAAAACGACTCTCATATGGATTACTATACTGACAATACATGTAGAAATGGGTTGGAATTATTTTAAGATAACACGAGGGTTAGATTCTTCAAAGTAGTTACAGTACTTACAGTAGACTGAGAATATTTCTTAACAAATAATGTACAAAACTGTTAATATACAGCATTTTCTTGATACGTAATGGTACAAAATTATTAGTACATTGTAAATGTGGTTTAGAAACTCGTTAAAGTTACTACAGTAATTGGATTGTTAGTATTTCCTTATCAACAGTATAAAGTTATTAGTACAGGACAATGAAGATTTAAACCATTTCATTCGATGACATTTTCTGCTTCAATCTTGCTACCTCCGGACGATTTTATTCGCCTTAGGGTAAACTTTTTGAACTGGAGGGGTTAAATACTGCGTTCAATAGGCCCCTACCCCTTCACTTCATTATGTCTTCCCCAAGTTGAATAAAACTGACTAGAGGTTGCTTGATTAAAACTGAGAGAAAAAAATAATGTAATCGTGCTGTAGAGGGTTAGTGGAAATTCGTCAAAATACCCACTATAAATGGCCTGGCAGTATTTCCTAAGTAACAGTACAAAATTATTAATATATACTTTGCAATGTGCGCTACTTGTAGATCTGAAAATAATGTTTGCAGAGTCGTGTGTGGGATCGACAGGGATTTTCTGGAACAACCGACAACAAAAGTCCTGTCGCCTCGCCTGCCTTTCTCTACATAGACTCTGAAATGTAGTCTCATAAATCCGAAGCAAACCACACTTATGACACTGACCTATTGCCTGATAAAAGTCAATAATGTCGGCTGCTAGTGATGGAAAGGGATGCCTCTACGTGGTGGCACCCATGCAATCAAACAGTTCCACTGCCCGGTTAACCAAACGTCCCTCAACTCCCACCCTATCTCCCGAAAGGAGGAACGTGGACTGCAAGAGATAGGCAACTTCAGCTAGCAATCCACCGGGTTCACGTCTAGATGAACCTTGGGCCACAATAACAACAGCGTCGATTACTGCGGATTCACCAGGATTATTTTCAATGTCCATTGACAGAGATGCAAGACAGAAGACATTTTTGTTGCCAACTGTAGAGTTGCAATCTGTAGTTCCCAAACACTGTAATTCGAGCCCCCCCATGGCAGTTACCGATTAGCGTAAGACTTATTCTTCCAATATCTGGATAATGCCCACTTCGTTCACAGTTAAAATAGGGGACTGGGTAATGATGATGATGATGATAATGATGATGAATACGACCCGCTACTCTCCTATCAAATGCCTCTCGTAACTTGGATATTGATTGGCAGGAAGGACAGGAAAACAATCTTTCCATTTCCCTTGTTTCTCTCTCCCACAACAAATATTATTTACGAAAACACAATCTTTCCATTTCCCTTGTTTCTCTCTGCAACAACACATACTAGTCAGCATTCAGAAAGCTCATGCCTCCGCCAACGCCTATATCAGACAACGCAGATCACCACCAATATTTTATAAACTCTTCCTCGGCCCATGACCCATGTATACGCGAAATTTTATTGAAATCCATCAATACCTTTTTGAGATATCTTTTGAACAAACATTAAACAGTTCTGAACCGGGACTCGAACTCAGATCACCACTAAAATTTAGCTAAGTCTTCCTTAGTACTGTACATGACCCATATCCACAAAATTTCAGGGAAATTCATGAATTTTTCGAGATACAGTATATTGTGGATAAACAAACAAACAGACAAACAGGTGAATAAAAAAACCTTCCCCTATCTCCGTTGAAGAAGATAATTAGCTACGAGAAGAAAAAGTTATCATGAACTGGTTTCCGTTTTTGAAAGACTGCAGAACTTCCCGTGTCCCTTGACCTTCCTGCAAACTCTGTGTTACGAGGAAGGACTCATCGTTAAATGTTTTAGAGAATCCCACCCGAGTGCTCATCAGTGGCAGATCCAAAGGGGAGGGGGAGTTGCCAGGTAATCCAGACCCCCTTTTTTAAGTAGTTGCATTTTTTTTCCTACAATACGTAAAGATAATGACTGAATGAAAATGAAATAAGGTTTGGAGGTTACTAACCGTATGAATTTGATCCTTCTGATGAAGCTATGTAGTTCAATGCTGTAAAAACATTGTATATCACAGCTGTAAAGTAAATTTGCTGCTGATGCTCTTAGTTTGGTTGTAAATTAACTGTGATAACGCAAATAATGCTGCCTGTTTTTACTATACCTACTTATGCATGTTTTCACAAAGTAAATATAATAAATTAATAAGTAAACAAAGAAATAAATACATAAATAAATAACAGATGGAACCCCCTTAGGCAAATGTTGCATTCCCACATGCTCACGGGGTTTTGATGCAATTTCAATATAACGAATTTGACGGAATATGCAATGGAACTATCGACCGCAACCGTACTATCAAATAAAAAAAGTTCGCCAACATTCCCTTACAGCATTTTGTCCTGCCATATTTCCCATTCCTCCCAGAACGTAGCCGAGTAGTCTTCGTTTTCATAATTTTGTTTATTTATTATAGTTGTATCATAAAAAAAAAAAAAAATCATGCAACACCTTTCCTTCTCATTCTTTTGTTCTATGCTTTCGGTCTTTTGTTGTGTACCCAGTGCGACCACATAAAAATTCGTCATATAACACCTTCCTTCGCCACAGCCGGCAGTGAAATGTCGGCGAACATTTTACCGTGAGTTTGCATTACGTGGGAAGCGAGGAAGGGAACAGACAGCCCTGCCCTCCTTAAATCTAAATTCCTGGGGTCAGTTTTATACAAGCTCTGTCTGGATTGAATGGACACCCTGCCAACACTAAGGTAAAACAGGAAAAGTTTGGAAAATTGTCTGTTCAGGGATGCAGCTGACTTTTTCTTTTTGTGAGGGCACAGGGTAATCCACTAAAATCGGCACTCAGTTGAAACTGTATTTTTGTATCTGACTGAGAAAATACTAAGTGTAAATGGGTTTCCTTGAGAAGTGGAATTTCGATTGCTTTAGTGATGCGAATGATTATGTGGCTGGGCAAGCTGACTGACAGTTCTACATTTGCTGCTTTTTCGTTCTTTGGATCCTACCAAACCCAATGTTTCACGTAAGCTTTGGTGTGAAAATGATACTGAAAATAAAGGTTGATAATGATGATAAATGATGATGATGACGATGCATTTCACTTGCTTTTCTGCTGGAAGTTCTATTCTATTGTTCTTATTTCTGGATCCTACCTACCCCATTTATACAACGATGATGATGATGGTGATGATGATGGTGGTGGTGATGAATTTTCTATCGGCAAATACTGTACAATAAAAAAGAAAAATCAATAATACACAAACGAGTGAACGAACACATAAAACTGATTCACTGATGCATCAACATATTTTACGAACCTTCATTTATCTTGCACATAAAGAAAAACAGCAATCTGGCTATGGTTTGAAATGGATCGCCCCGTTTGAGAGAAATAGCATTAAAAAGAAAAACAAAAGCGAAAAAATGACAAAATCAATATATACGAAAAATGGCGTAAAATTAGAACAAGAAATGGCATAATATTATCATAATGACAGACGGCATAAAGTTAGCATATGAGAAAAATGGCATAAAAGTAACACGAGAAATTGCATAAAATTAATGAGAGAAATGGCTTCAATATAGAAAGAAAAAAATGGCATAATAGGAAATAGTATAAAATTGGGACAAGAGAGAAATGGCATAAAAATAGCATAGGAGAAAAATAGTATAGAAGCGGCATAGGAGAAAAACATGAGAAAATGGCATAAAAATCACGTATGAGAAAGAAAGCATAAAATTAGCATGAGAAAAATGGAAAAAAGCAGATGATGGACATAAAACTAATATGTAAGAAAAAATAACAAAATTAACATGAGAAATGGTATAAAATACATAAATGACAAAAATAACGAAAAAACAAAAACAAAAAACATACCGTGAACGTTGTTTTCGCCTAATTCTTGCTATCGTCTGGCTAATTTATTCAGCCCAGGAGGGACTTTTTCCCACTACTTGAGATCTGTCTTAAAAAAAAGACAAAAAAATCTTTAGAAAGCAGGGATAAAATTAAAAAGATATCGTAGGGGAAAAAAATATATACATATACAAGGTGGCCCACAAACAGCACTCCACTAAAAACTCACCTGGGGTTATCTAATGTGTTGTGGGAACGACTCACTGGTGTGGCAGTGGGAGAAGGAAATAAAAGAACACGATGCAGGGCAGACACTGATAAAGCTGACTGAACCGACCCACACCACACGAAAAATTACCCAGGGGAGCGGAAGAAGGGCGCTATATACACACCACCCTTTATGTGTTGGCAAAATGTTCAGGGCTGGGCTGGAGTCACACCTCACACTCACACTGTGGTTCATACAGGCATTAATATGGTCGACACGTATTATAGAAATTGTACAGGTCATTAAGAACTATCATACATTTCCCTCAACACTCAAATCTTTCAATTCAACTCTCCCTTCTAGTTTTCTATTTGGAATTGTACGCTCGTGGGACAAAGCTTCAGTCATCCCCTACTGCTACCTCTGACTGGAAGGAAGGAGAAGGTTTAATAAGGAACAAAAGCACACTGTGCCAAGGTTAATATGAGGTGTGTAAGTGTGAATGTTTATGCCTGTGAGGTTGGGGTCAGGATTCTGGGAGTCTGAATGGGGGTGAATGGGTGTGGCTTATTTAACCGGGCAGACTTCTAGTTTCTTCTGTTAGATTCTTTCTTGCCCTCTGGACCCTACATCACCCTACACTTACGTGGGAAATGATGTATGGATGATGATGGCGATGATGATGATGGTAATTCAAAGCTTTACTAATCTATACTAGGAATAACTGCTCACGATGATGTAATTCTAGAAAGGCTTCGAAAAACAATAAAACGTTTTCAGTTGGTACAAATCCTTGCTTAGACGAAATCCTTTCAACCAGAGAGAGGGGTAGAGGATAGGCAGAAACTACTACTCACGAGTCTTTAAAAATCATGCTGTATTTTCCCCGGCATACAAATCGTTCACCTCGCGTCTCAATTACTGTGCGTCTCTAAAAAGTACCAAATTTCTCTCAACGTAAGAATAGTTCATCCCAAAATCTCTACTGGCTACATCGGGACGCATTCTCGTTGGTTTAGGAGGCTCCCCAGCACCTCTTCCTTACCAATTTATTCTTGCACTTGGCATGTTTACCCCTTCAGGCCAAGGACGTATTTTTCCCCCTTAGTCTTGCTGCTGCCAAACGATTTTATGCATCTTAAGAAGGAGCACCCCATCAACCCAATAACGTGTTGTTTTCTCACTTTTGCTACCGCCAGACGATGTTATTCAGCCTAAGACAGACCATCTCGAGCTGAAGGACTTACAGTAATACTCACAGTTATATATTTGTTTAAACTGTGCCTGTAATGCATATACAAGCAAATGAAGGCGCTAAATGCAAAGTAAATAACTATGACAGAGGTACAGGTAAGCCTCACAAACTGATTAGAACACGTCCCCTTATCAGTAAAGAATGTTAACATCAACCTTATGACTGTGCGTTTAAAACTTGAACTGCGAGGGGGAAGACAAGTCCCACACTTTTGACGATACTTTCTGAAGTATGTGATGAAAACAAAAAGTCTTGCCTCTCCCTCAGCTACTGCTGGTTTGATGATAATTTTTGAAGTTGGTGGTCAAAACTGACTATGGCTGACCTCTACATTAATGAAGACTACACTCTATTCTGTGAGGCGTTCAACAAACAGCCGTCATAAACAGAGGCTTTGCCCTCCTTTCGCGATTTAAGTCTTAAAAAGGCAGTCTTTAGTTCAATTCTACTCCTACGTCCTACACGACTTCTTGTACTCTAGCTGTTTACAACCAGCACCTTCATATGAAAATACTTTTGGAAGTACACTCGTTGGCAGGGGAGGCTTCGTAGCACCTCATCCTTAGCGATTTGCGCTGCATATTACACCCATACAGTATATGCTCATTTATAATATTTACATCTGTTTAACATCCATAAAAAGAGGATATCCTGGTGTAACAGCAACATATATCGCTCAAGAAGTGACATTTCGAGATCTCCAAAATCAACGACAATACGGCTCTGTTGTCATAAGGATTTTCTCCTCTTCACTACTCACTGAAATCTTACGCTAAAATACTATTACCGTATATAAAATTTACAGAATACCTATTTCTTTATCAAAAGTCTCATAAACAATAGCTGAGACCAGCTGTAAAAGATACAGCTTACAGGTGTATAGCTGAATAACTACAAGAATCACGATGCCCTGGTGAGTCACACCACCTGATCACAAACAAATTTATGTTCCTTGCAGTGAAACCTATTTTTCGTATTTCATCACCAGATTTTATTCATACTTGGTTTCCCTGGAGTATTCTACACTTCACCACAGGAGACAGATGTTGGCCCTACAGCACCCCAAATGTATTAATTATTATATCTACTTTCAAAATCTGTAATTAACGTTACTGACAAATTACTTAATTTACATGAAATGTTATGAAGCTTGGTCTGTCCTCACCAATCACCATCATTATCAATACTGACCAAAAGAGAAAAGGGCTACCTAATTATCAGCCGAGTTCTTTCCAACTAGTGAATGGTCACGCCACCTGACGCATGTATGGTAACACGAGGAAGCGAGACTCTAGCCATATTAGCTGAAAGAAAACCATATTTATGTATATGACTGCAAAATACCATTAGTATTAGCCTAAATATTCTTATTATCATATGTACAATATATATAAACTAGTTGCATACGAAAATACTTGGTCTATTATGCCTGTTATGTGGATTCACGTTCATGGCAGTATTTATATCTTCGAATAATGGTAAATGAATAATTTCTTACAGAGTTCTCCTAGCCTACCATATATCTTCCACACAGGCACATTTATTGTAGATTAATGCCATGACTACATGTGAACATTGGCTACATGATGAACGATCACTGCAGAGAAAATGTGATTCCCAGCCTTGGCAGCGTTTGATATGGCAGAGTTATCACTGTTGGGTTTACTAGTGTTTCTTTTCGGGGACCTTCCTTGCCTGGCATCCTGGCTGGTCCGTGTAGGCGACCTGCGATTGAGAGCCCCATTGGAAGCATATCTCCTTGGATGCGATGGGCCACTCTCCAGTCCACTCCTCTCACTTGGCGGCCCTGTCTCATCACGTGGTCTGGGTTTGCTTCTCTGGCGTCTGGGGCACAACACACCCAAATCATTGACTCTGTATTCCACCACGGGAGACAGTCGCTCGTCCTGCTGCATCCCGGAGCACTCGATCTGCAGCCGAATGTCCGTCGATGAGCAGGTGTTTCTTGAAGCCCGACGAACCTCAGGACTGGAATAAGAGCTCAACGAGGACTTTCTCCTCTCGCGTCCGGGGTCATAGAAATGGTGAGAATCGTGGTCCAGGAAGGAGACGCGTGGTCCATGCTGGACATGGGTGCTAATGGAAAATGGAAGGTCAGACTCTGTAACACCATGGAGGAGAGGAGTTGAGAAATTAAGAGTGTAACGTAAATCAACAATTCCCTCGTCTTCTGGCTCCGTCCGTGGCTTGATGGGACTCCTCTTGACAAGCCTAGAGCGCTGTAAGGGATGAGGGGACGATGGGAATGCTCCTTGTCTTGGGGAACTTTCATCAGCGTCATCTTCACCATCTTCTTCCTCGGCTTGTCGTCTGGCTTCTGCTTCGTCTTCATGGAACCTCAGGGCATCGAAGAAAACCTGCGAACGCCCACGAGACACGCAGTCCCCCTCGTCTTCTGCGCCATCTGCAGGAAGCCGAGGGTGCGAGGGGTGATGTGAGGAACATGAGAGGGCAAGGGAAGGAAGGGAGCGATGCAAAGAGCGATTCATCCTCTCCCGCTTCACCCTCCTGACAGTGGTGTCGTCGCTCTGGAGATACTGCGTGTGTGGCGCACCCAGCACCTCCCCCAACGCCCTCCCTCCGTCTCTCCTCTCTCCTCCTCCATTCATCTTCTCCTTCACTCCTCCACTGACTCCTCTCCCGCCTAATCCTCGTCCATCCCCGTCGTTACCAGAAGCTTCAGACGATATCGATCCCTGCAAAGAGGATAGCGCAAAAACTAGACTGAAGACCTCTGAGATCAAAGGGCTGGTTGGATAATAGGCGAAGCGCCTCTTAAAGAAGCCATAAAACACCTAATTTTCATCAGTAGTTCTGAACCCTGACGGAAACTATTAAGTGATGAAGATGGAATTGGTTATTTACGATTAAACAAAAAATATCAAAAGCAGATTTGAAAATCTTAAAATATTAACAAACTGAAATTGGGGTTAGTTACTCCACGATTAAAAATCATTAAAAGCAGAATAACAGATGCTAAAATCTTAACTGACGAAGATGGAAATAGTTATTTTGCGATTAACACACACACACGAACAAAAAATCGATATAAAAAGTGCAATAATTGAAGCTGAAATATTACCTGATGAAGAGGTAATCAGGGTACATTACGATAAAAAAAAAAAAAAAAGTGGAATATAAGCATCTACGTTTATACTAAATGAGGAAGTCATTAAATATTTAGGTTTCATCGATTATTTTTATCCTTTACAGAAACTAATGAAAGGAAGAAGTCTGAATAAATAACTATGGGAGTTATATATTCCACATACAGTACTACAAAAGAAAAATACTTAAAATAAAACCAGCAAGCTAATAACAGATGATGAAGCCATGATATATCTCATTATAATCAACTGTTCTGAGCTCGAACGGAAACTATTAGCTGATGGAGAGAACTGTCAACATTTTCGATTTTATACTGTACATATGAAGTACAGTTAAAAAAAAAAAAAAAAAAAAAAAAAAAAAAAAACATCGGTCATATCAACAACCTTGAACCCCGACCTCGTGAATAATCTGAATTTAGTACGCTTCATTATATACTGCATATATTAGAACTTAATAATAATAATAATGATAATAATAATAATAATAATAATAATAATAAAGTGAGGGACAGACACAACATATGGTATTCTGTATAAAATATTGAACCATAATATATTTTTCAACCTCGTTAATGACTAACTTCACGTTTAAACATTTTACATACTGAGGTTTTTCTGTTCTCTGCATACTCGCACGCATACACACACACACACACACACACACACACACACACACACACACACACACACACACACACACACACACAGTGACTGAAGGGCAGAAGGAAACACAGACTTGACGAACATAATGAACTGAATAAAAAAAGATACGTTGATATAAGCAAATCTACAGCTTTTAAAACAACTTATATAAAACAAAACATACATACATCAAAATGACGCTACGTTTCCACTCCCGGAATCTCACTGGGGCTGGCCATGGTACTGCTGATGTTTTCTATGGACTGGAGGCTAAACCATGTGTCAAAACCTGCTAATTACTTCCTAACAATGGCTGGAAACTTAAAAAAAAGATAATTGAGAAGTATTATACGATCTGCAACAATGTGAGAGTCTCGGCTTGGGCTTGGGCTCTCCTTACAGTCACTCAAAGGAAAGATCAACGAGTGACTGTATTTGTGGTCGAACGTTTCCTGCCTAAGATGATAATTGTGTGGACAGATACCAAACTTGCTGTCGATGGTAGCCGCCATTCTACTACCTAAAATAGACGAACTTAAAATAAAATTGTCAGTGAAACAGAGAAGTAACGAGAAAAATAAATCAAGACAGTATTCACAGTTTCTACAGAACTTAAAGGAACCAGCATCATCCAACAAGCTAGACCATTCCCTCCGTCCTGCATGCCAGTGGGAATGGTTCTGTGGATGATTTGGGGTTGTTTGGAGGCAACATATCACTACACATACAGAAAATCAGAAACGTATACAGCGAGATGCATAAACAATTTGAACCATACAGGCAGATGGAAAGGCGGATACACAGATGGCTGAAACAAAAAGTTCTACAAAACCTAAATCAACCTATACACCATCTAACAGTACCAGACCTACAGACACAACTATCCACCCACCAACCCACCCACACAACCATCCGCACACCCACCAACTAAGCCATTTATTCACCCGACCATTCATCCACCCACCCACCTTCCTGCACGCCAGCTGGAATGACTCAGTGGATGAGGTGGGGCTGTCAGGCGCCTCCATCTTGCGGTGCAGCTTATGCAGCTCCTGGTCCAGCTTCACCACCTCCCGCCTGTACACCTTGTTCTGCACCTCAGCACGGTAGTACTTCTCGCGTTTGTCCTCTGTCAGTAGTCTGTGTGAGAGGGAGGGAGGTAAATATATCTATCTATCTATATACCTAGGCTGCTTCCCCCACGGAAAGGGAGGTAAATATATAGAATTAGATAAACAGATAGAGCGACAGACAGACATAAAGACACACACATAGACCTACATACATAACTGTCTTCAAGAAACTGGGGAGTTGTGAAAAAGGGAAGGTAACGTGGGGAAGGGGAAAAGTAATCATCATCGTTCTGACCTGTTTCTTCCCACTTAAGGACTGGGTGAGATACAGTAAAAGCGCGAGTATGGGTGTGAGTGAGACAAAGAAGCAGATAGATAGATAGATAAATAGACAGAGGATTATTTGTGTGTGTGTGTGTGTGTGTGTGTGAGAGAGAGAGAGAGGGGGGGGGGAAGGCGAAATGATCAAAGACGCAAATGGAAAGAAAGTATAAGGGAAGAAAGAAGACAGACAACAGCATGATACAAACTGATCCTAGAATTTTAGAAAAAGTTAAAAATACTGTATATGAGCAATAATACAGACAACTGCCTTAGTTTGATAAAGGTATGGAAAATAAGAAATAAGTTCATAATATTTAACAATTACTCTTAACACTAGAAAATTTCATATATGTAAGTACAACTACCCCAGTATATTCATCAATTAAAAAAAGAAAAAAAAAAAAAAAGAAAAAAAAAGAGCTTGGTAGGTGACACATAAAACTAAAATAATGTAGAATACGATAAAAATTGTGCATGAAACCATTTTTGAAACTGAAAATGTAGAAATATATAAAACACGAAAAAATCTTAACTTTACGCAAAGCAACACAGCACATGAAAACATCAGTGGGACATGTGTAGTGTGCTAAAAACTAGGTCTAAAACCATCATTACATATAACAAAAAGTTCAAAAACATAAGTACAAAAATAACAAAACATGAAATAAAAGGTAACAAATCATGTTTTAAAAATCTGAAATGTCTAATAAAAATGTCAAAAATGTTCGATAAAATCATCACGTAGTTAGGAAAAAAGGCGCCAAAACATCTCCGGAACCACACGCCGCCCAAGACATGACAAACGCTCACGAAATACGTCAGACTTTGGCGGGGTAGGAGTGACAGACAGCGCACTAACACGTCATCTGTCTTGATATTATCGCCCCTCCTCTCATCAACACTTGCGGGGTTTGGCCAATTTTTCCTATTAGCACGACCCACACCTGCACGTCAAGGTGCTGGGGAGGGGGATGATGGGGGAGAGGGAAGGAAGGTGAGAAAAATGAGGAGGCGGGGCGGAGAAGCCGAAGAGAGAGGAGGGGATGAATGTGGGGTGAGGGGAGAAGAGTAGGAAAAGGGGTGGAAAAGAGGTGAAGGATGGGCCGATGACAAAAGGGGGAATGGCTGTGATAGAGGAGGAGGGGTGAAAGGAGAGGAGCAATGGTAGTACTAGGGAAGAGGAGGAAAGGATGATTGGGAAAAGGGAAACAGGCAAGAGATAAGGTGGAATAAAAGATGTGGGAGAAGGACAACATGGAGAAGGTCCAGAAAAGGGCAAAGGTAGATGAGTGAACGGGGAAGAAGGGTGAGGGGAAGGGCGGGGGCTGGGGCAAGAAGTGACTGTAGAAGGGTGAGGGAAAAGGTGGAAAAATTATGAAGAAGGGAGCCGAGGGTAGAAGAGTGGACGGATGAGGGGTGAGGGTGAGAGCTAGGAGTGATGACGGATGGGGTGAGATGTAGTGGGGTGATCAGGGTGAAGGCAGAGAGGTGGAAGAAGAGTGAGAGGGAGAAGAGCAACAGGGAAAGAGGAGAGGTGAGAGATGAAGGGGCAGTTGGGGGTGAGGGTAGGGAGGTAGAAGAAGGGTGAGGGGGACAGCGAGCAACAGGGGGACAGACGATGAGAAAAAGGGAGATGGAAGGGGAGATAGGGTGGAGGCAGAGCTGAGATGAGGGTAGGAGTGTGAGAAATTTGGAAAAAAGGGGGTGGAGGGGGGTGATGGAAATAAACCAGAGAGGGAATGCCAAGATGAGATGTCGAAAGTGGAGGGATGGAGAAAAAATGAGGTAGAAATGAAATAAGAGTAGGAGAGAGAAGGGAGAGAAAAGGAAGGAAGGAATAAAAAAAAAAGGAAGGTTGAAAGAGGACACACATAATCATGAAAAAAAGGAGGGAATGGAGAAAAGGGCAAATGGGGGAAAAAAAATGAGAGAGAGGAGGGTGTGGATGGAAATGATGGAGAAGGATCAGAAGAATGAATATGGAAATAGAAGAATATGGAAAGTGGAAGGAGAGTAGCGAATGAAGAAGTGGTGAACAAGAGTAAAAGATAGAAAAGAGAGGGGTAAAGGGGAGGGGGGGATGCGGTGGAGAGAGCAACGAGAGAGGGCAAAGGCAGTAGATGGAAGAAGAAATTAAAATAAAAGTGGAATAAGGGTGACAAAGAGAAGAGGAAGTGAAAGAGAGAGAATAAATGATGACAGGGAGGAGAGGAAGGAAGGTGTAGATAGAAAGGGGAAGAAAATGAATAAGGAATGGAGAAATAGTAACAGAGAGAAATGAGAGTGAAAAAGAACACGAACGAGGCGAGGCGGGAATGTAGGAGAGATATGAAAGATGGAGGGGAGAAGGAACCGAAGAAGAAGTAGAGGAAATGAGAAGAAAGAAGGGAGGAAGTTGAGAAAGAGTGAGAGCGTGAGCAGTGTGAAGGGAAAAATGGCTGATAAATGGCAGAACCGAGAAGGGATGGTGGAGACAGATGAAACGGGTAAAAAAGGAAAAGAGAAAAAGAAGAATGTAAGCAGGAAGAGGGAAGGGAAGGGAAGGGAAAGGAAGATGCAAGGAAAAGCACTTAGGAAGGGAGAAAGCGGCAAAGAAGGAAAGAAAAAGAATATGGAGTTGGAGCAGAAAGCTAAAGAGGAAACGACAATAGTAAAAAAAAAAAAAAAAAAATAGAAACATGACAACAAAGAAGAAAGAGGAAGTATATGTAAAGCATGAAATTATAACACAAAGTGATGGAAAAGGGAACGAAGAAATTAATATTAAAGGTAAAGTATTTATAAACAGAAAAAAAAACTGCAATACACAGTAAAGGGAGAAACGTGAAACGAGGAGGTGAAAAAAAAAAAAAAAAGTACAAGAAGGCAGGAGAAAAATATAGAAAGGAGATATAAATGCGTGCTAGAAAATAAATATAACAAGACATGAAAAAATGCAAAAATAAGTGAAGGAAATGAGACTAAAAATGAAAAAAGTAACACAGTGGAAGAGGACGGGAGGAAAACATGAGTGTACCGTGTTGAACATGTAATGGATAAAAGAACCAAGACGCTATCCGCTCCACTCCACACCAACCTTACCCTTCCACACCGCTCCACACTATTCAACAGTAGCCTTAAATCCACAGCACTCCACACCAACCTTACCACTCCACACCAACTACACTACTCTAGGCTAACCATATTATACCACAATACTCTACACCATCCCCTGACCTGCATGTGTTGGAGTGAATTTTAAGACTCATTCCACACCATCTTAAACCTCCTCCACACCACCAAACCAGCCACCCACTCCACACCATCCACACAAACTCCAACACCAAACCAGCCACCCACTCCACACCATCCACTCAGACTCCAGCACCAAACCAGCCACCTCAATCCACACCATCCAATCAGACTCAACATTATTCCACACCACTCCACACAATCATAAAGCTCCTCCACACCATCCACCCACCTGCGTGTGTTGGACTGAATCTTGAGACCCATACTTTCCACTATAGGGTCGCCTTCAGTCCGTCGCCATATGGTCAGGATCTGGAGAGAGAAAGGAAGATATATTTAACAGCATTGAAGGAAATATTAATCCACACTGTTCCAAAGTAGAAATTAATAATAATAATAATAATAATCCGCGGGCTTCTTATAACCCCTTGAAAAAGGGTGAAGTACTTTTTGTTTTATTATTATTAGTATTATCATCATCATCATTATTATTATTATTATTATTATTAATTGCTATCAGACGCTTTTATTCAACTTAGAAAACACCTCTCGTACTGCAGCAGGTTTAAAAGGATTATATCTACCTTCGAAAAATCTAATTTTGGTTGAACAAACTCGTTATGAGAAAGCAAAATATAAATAAAGTAAAAAATAAAAATGGCATCCCCGTATTCAATGGGAAGAAGGGGAAGAGCGGTATGGGAGTATTAAAATGGTCATTATTATTTTTAAAAATCCATATATGATCATTATTATAAAAACAAATATCCATATGTGTCTCTCATAAGTGAAATACTGGAAAGAATGGCGAAAATATCCGTGGATTTTGTAACAGGGAAAATGCATTCAGTTTATCTGGCCATAAGTCTCTGTTTTGTGTTATAAATGGTCGTCATGGTACTGCCGAGGATTTAAGTTATTACATATTAAAAAAGAAATCCTTAATACACACACACACACACACACACACACACACACACACACACACACACACACGTCGGACCATGAAGTAAGTGTGTGTACGTGAGCAAGAAACTCCACTTAATGTAAACAAAGCCGAAATCACCTCAAGACGTGTTCGCCTTTTTCTGCTGCCTTTCTTACTCACTCGCTTCTTTTCTCTCCCACTTTTGGTTTGGCTTTATGTTTCCCTAGCTCTATATTCTTCTCGCTCTCACTTCCCCCCCCGCCTCTCTTTTCTCACTTTCTTTAGAGCCAAGGAGACAGCTGGAGATTTCGGTCAGGTCCCATTCTCGCTCTTTTTCGCAGTTATATAATGGCTGGCTGTGGTGCTCTCTCTCTCTCTCTCTCTCTCTCTCTCTCTCTCTCTCTCTCTCTCTCTCTCTCATCCATTAGCGTAACACTCACACATAATTAAGTTCATCAAGTAACCACAGGCAGCGGGGAAACGGTAGAGTGAAGGTACCCATTTTTTGGTACTCTCTCTCTCTCTCTCTCTATCTCTATCTCTCCGTGTATATGTATATATATATGTATATATATATATATATATATATATATATATATATATATATATATATATATTCATTCTAAAAAGAAAGAACCAAAGGCAGTTTCGAGATGAATTATAGTTTATCATACGGCGTTAGCTGCAATAAAATGCCGACCTCTTTCTATCTGACCAAGATGTTAATCAATGCTCTTTTATTCTGCCTTTTTGCTGCGTTAGGTTCTCTAAGATGAACTGATATGTCTGGTATTACTCGTAAAGCAAAAAGTTTTCTTTATTCCGCAGCCATATGGTTGGACTGAAGACAGACTGAGGAAGTGAGCAGCTCCGAACATGAAAAACTGAAAGTACCAGCAACTCTTGCATTACAGATTAGGGTAGAAGTCCGATGGACAATGTAACAATTTGTGGCTGCGCATCCTACGGAATGAAAAAAGGGGTGGAAGCAGAGTTTAAAAGAGCAGTAACTAGTGTAACAGCAACAGCTGGGAAGAAAAAAATATGCTATACTACGGCAAAGAAACCGCCCTATTGAGAAATATAACCTGTATACGGTAAAGCAGAAGTGAGCGTGGTATGACATCAAGTGAATGTTCTATCGACTGTTGCGATAAAAGATGTGAGAACCTGGTGGATGTGCAGCGGGTGAAATTACCAGTTTATGAATGCACAGGGCTTGATGTACAGCTAAGAAAATCCGTGATGAATATTGGAAAACAGTTAATGACAGGATAGCTTTAGATGAACAGTGGTCGTCTACAACCGCAGGTACAGCACGACCAGATAGGAACGTGGGGCGATGGTACAGACGGATGGAGAGAATCCTTACAAGGGCACTGGAAATGAAAGATTTGCGCCAGAATCTGTCAATGGCTTGGCGTAATAGGAAAGGTTTCACCGAGATCCGGAAGCAGCCTAGGCAGCCTAGGTACATACATATATATATATATATATATATATATATATATATATATATATATATATATATATATATATATATATATATATATATATATATATATATATATATATATATATTCAATTACATCACTTAATAACACGTGATTCATGGATATGCTGACATCCAAAAGGATATCAGCATATACCTAATATACATATTATACTGAAAACACAGATGAATCCACTCCCCAAATATCATTATGAGTCTCTCTCTCTCTCTCTCTCTCTCTCTCTCTTATTCACCTCATTAGTTTCACCCTTTTATACCGCCACCACACTTCCCTCTGTTCGCCCCCTCCTGCATGAACATAAAAGCAATTCCCCCAATAACTCCAAACTTTTACAACACACGAAACCGATTACAGCCATGATATTTACGCAATTGTGTACTGGCAAATAGCGACAATGGCTAATTACCGTGCTTGGGATTTAAGGGGAAGTTAATGGTAGTTGAGTTTGCCAATTACACCAGAGAGGAACGCCTTCAGGTGGTGGCATTGATATTACTGTATAACTCAACTACCTGGCTACACAAACGTCCCTCAACTCCCTCCGTAACCCTCAAAAGAAGGATAACGTACTACAGAAGGGCAGTTTCAGGCTGCAGTCAACCGGGCTCACGTCCAAATGAGCCTCCGGGCCAGAACAACAGGTATTCCTCATTAAACTCTCAGGTGGGATTACTTTTCTTTTTCACTTTCACTGATGCTCAATTCACACGCTTTTATTCCGCTCCAGGACATTTCTAAGCATTAATCCAGTCAATCTCGCGACCTAGTGTTTCCTTGCTGTCATTTTCGCTGTTACCAGACGATTTTATTCATCTGAGGAAGACACCATACTATTGATGGGGTTAATCTGTGTCATCGAGTTCGAAAAGTGTCACTATAAACAAACATAATAAAAAGTCCTCAGTCCGAACGTATTAAGAGCACCAAGAACATCTTATGAAATCAACCGAAGCACTCATTACAGTCGTATTGTGTGTGTGTGTGTGTGTGTGTGTGTGTGTGTGTGTGTGTGTGTGTGTGTGTGTGTGTGTGCCTCCATAACATTTACCTAATTCACCTGGAATAGCGAGAATATTTTTGCAGGATCCCGCAGCGTCACAATTATGTTCCTACTCACAAATTGGCATGAGACTGACACGCATATGGGGGAGCTTGCACACACACACACACACACACACACACACACACACACACACACACACACAAAACCATCCATTCTTTACGACATATATATGCCAAGAGAGAGAGAGAGAGAGAGAGAGAGAGAGTACATCTTAAGTTTCATTCTTCCTGCCACCAGACGATTTTATTCAGCTTAGAAGTAGAACCCTGCGTATTAAGGGGGTTCTCTTGGGCTCTATCTACTCCTCCCCATTTCCATACTCTATCTACCCCTTCCCATTTCCAGGCTCTATCTACCCCTCCCCATTTCCAGGCTCTATCTACCCCTCCCCATTTCCAGGCTACATCTACCCCTCCCCATTTCCAAAAGCGTAGTTGAGCAAAATCGTCTGAAAAAAAAAAATCATCGCAGTTACTTTTTTTTTTTTTTCTTTTTTACACAGACTCCTATGACTCACTCGCACCTAAAGAAAATACCCTGACGTTATCTGATAAATGAAGCTAGACTTTTCCCGACCTTTAGGGGGTTTAGCACGACATAAAACAAAGGATAAGTGTGATAAAGAGCTGTATAAATGAGGGTGAGAAGGCATATCATGGGAGGGGTGTGGTGGAGACAATGGGGTCACTGGTGAGAAAAGAAATCTGACTCTAAATGGTTGTTTTCCCCCCATACGAGAGATACGAGTAATTTAGGTTTGTTATGTTGGGTGGAGGAAATGTGTTGGGTGATAGTGATGTCTGGTGATAGTGATGGGCGCAGTGGTGATGGTGATGAGTGCAGTGGTGATGGTGGTGATTCATCTTGCACCACCACTGACCTTGGGAATGAAGAGAAGACACAGCGTGGTGGTGGTGGAGGTGAAGATGAGCGTAGTGATGATGACGTAAGCCAAGGTGGTCCTCTCGCCGATGATGTTAGCGGCGACGATGACGATGACGGAGGTGATGACGACGTTGTACACACTCATGCCGATGTACTGAGAGTCGTTCAGGGCAGGGATTTTGACATGCCTGTGGGAAAAATAGATAAATGGATAGTTAGATAGATAGGATGACAGACACACATTTCATAAACAGAAACAGTAGATAAACAAGATACAATGACAGACGGAGGGAAAAGAGAGGTTACATCATCATCATCATCTTTAATCCAGTTTTCTCCGCTACACACGAGTGAGGTAATTTTGAAAACACACATTTCCTCCGGTATAATCTACACAGCATAAATTACACAGTCAAAAACAGCATCAAGATGGGCAAAAAGCAACAGACCATCACATGAAGACCTGCACGATTTTCTCTGCTCAATATCCTTTCCCACGAGCTACCCCGTCACCTGTGCATCTACCACACCTGTGCAATATTGTTACCTGTGCCATCTCGAGCAAATGTTCGCCGGCGACACCCTCCCAAAACTGTGTCCTGTCTTCCATATTTCTCACTCCTCTCCGAACGACAAAGTGTACCTATTCATCTTACACTCTTTTGTTACGTGACGGGAGAGGGTGTATTCTGAGTGTATCTTCCCTTCTTATACTCTTTTTTACGTGTTTTACAGATCGATCAAGTAACAATTTTTCACGTAACACATAACCTAACAGCCAGCAGGGAAGAATGAATGAACTTAGCAAATTCACGTTATCTATAAATTCAGATCATATATACGTTAAGATATAGACGACGAAGGTAGACAGGTAGATGAGGCAGGTGAGTGATTGAGGAATATGGCTGGGAGGCAAGTAGACTGATGGGGAGACAAGGAGAATGACTGGTAGGGAGGGAGGGAGGGAGGGAGGAAGGTAAAATGAGGGGATGGTTGAGAGTTTTTATAGTCTGGCCATCGGAATAAAACGTCTCTCTCTCTCTCTCTCCTCGTGATATTTTTACCTCCCTAGTATGGTTGTCTAGTCTTCTTGGCCTCCCCCTATCCCGCTCTCTTTACAGTGAATGGGATCTCTCTCTCTCTCTCTAATGTACTTCCTTTCTAAACAAATTCGCACTTTGTCTCTAGCCTAAAGCATTCTAGTCAAGGTCCCTCATTCTCCTCTCCACTCTTATTTCTCCTCTTTTTTCTTTTCCCATTTCTTCTTTCCTCCATTTCCTATTTTTCCTTCTCTTTCTTCTTATATTCTCTCTTCCTTCTCCTCCCTATCTTTATCCCCTCTTTCCTTTCCTATTTTTCTCCACTTATCTTCAGTTCACCTCTCTTTCCCTTCCGCTGTTCCTTCCGTCTGCCTGTATTTCAAACTCCCGCCATTTTTCTTCCAAACAAACATGACCCCTTGAAAATTGATCCATCTAATTACACTCGTTGCATTCCTGTATTTGCTGTTGCCCATCTTCTCCTCCTCCCTTTCCTCCTTCTTCATCTACTTCTTTTCCGTTTTCCTCCTCCTTTTTCTTCTTCTTCTTCTTGTTCTTTTTTCTTCTTCCTTTTCTTGTTTTGCTTTTGTTGTTGCTGTTCTTCCTATTATCATTGTTGTTACTGCATTTGGTACTTATTCCGCCTTCTGAACATCACCAGTGTTTGCTTATGAATGTCAGCTCATCAATATATCATAATTTCTTTGGGAGAAGCCGTGGCTGAATTGGTAGAGAGGTGGCCTGCAGTCCTAATGGACCCAGGTTCGAATCCCTATTGGGGCTGGGAACAGTTTAAGGAAATGAATTTCATAAAGCAGACTTTACTGATCTACCAGTAGGCACATCGACATGTCGTAAAAATACTCCCGCAAATACCATTACACCAGTCCTGTATGAGACAGCCCTAGCATGTATTCAATATCTACAGTGGGTATTAGCGCTGAAGTGGTGGCTTGTGGAGGTGTTTGGTATGTATGACGGCTGATGGGCCTTGGGACCAGACTGTGAAGTCTATGCTCATAGTCGAACACGTAAACAAATCACTACTAGAGAACTGTCCTGAGCTGAAGAAAATCACCTGGTTGTAACAAGAATAAATTAATAAACCACCGGATGAAGGGGACTGATTGCTTGCTCGTCCGCCTCCACTAATGCACTCCTCTAAATTGTTTGAGAACCTATTTTTATCCAAGTAATGTCTGACAGCCCCATTTCTTTTCAGAGCACTCTTACATCACACCTGTCTGCAATATCCCAGTGTGTTATTATGAAGTGAATTATGTTTGCTTCCACAGTGGAGTTCTGTTTGTTGAGTCCACACCATACATCCACCTGCTCCACCGTTGATTGTGCTTGTTTCTGTGGCCAAGTTAGATCCCCCTTCTCCACCTCAGTGCTTCTTTCTATCAATCAATCTATCTGTTTACAGTTAGATGCCTTAATCCCGGAAGAGGTGGCCACAAACAAACCGCCTCCATATCACCATGTCCTCCGCCACTGGCCTACTACTCTTCGAAATCACACCACCTTACTCATATATCTCTCCACCCAATCCTTCTATCTCATCCTTAGTTTCCCCCTCTCATTCTCCCCCTCCACCTCTCTCTCTCTCTCTTCCTTTTCTTGCAAGCCTCATTTACCCATTCTTCTACTTCTCCCTCCCTCCTCCACTTCCCTCACCCATTCCTCACTTCCCTCCTTCACTTCCTCAGTCTTCAACTCCTACTCTTCCTCCTCACGTCCATTTTCTCCTCTCTCAACTCTTTTCACCAACTTTCCCTGCCTCTGCGACGGACTTGTGTGTTTGACCTTGATTATCACCTGTATTGGCACAGCTGAGTTGGCTGGAGGGGATGTCTCGTGGAAAAGGGAGTCGTTAATGAGTAGGGAGGAAAGTGTCTGGAGAATAGGTGGTAAATTTCTTGGCTGAAACTATTATCATTTATTATTATTATTATTTGTTGGGGTGGATGGTCCTTGGATGTGTCGCGTGGGAGGAGGTCGTTACTGAGTAGGGAAAGAGTAGCCAAACACATCTTTTTACGGAGGGATACTGGTTCGGTCTACACCTCTGCGCTCTTATTTTACATAGCTGGGTATTAAGAGTCTATGTATCTAACTCTTTATCCAATCATCCAACTCCTTGTCTATGTATCATTCCTCAAGTCATCATCCATCTCTCTAATTATAGAATTTATTTATCTCTAGCTATCTACCTATCTATCTGTCTATATCAATCTATTTATATACAATGTCTGTCAGTCTGCATGCTTGTCACCCATCAATCTATCATTCATCCATTCACACATCCAGCCAGCCAGCCAACCATCCACTCATCTATCTATGGTATATCTATCAATTAATCTATCTACTTTCCCCCGACGCCCCATCTCGTAAATGGCTGCCTTCGACATCAAAAGGAACATGTAGGTGTTAGTCCTTATGTTTGTTTATCCCTTTTCCTAGCACCGCTCTCTCTCTCTCCGGTTCTCCCTCTGTCCCCCCACCTTTCCACATATTGTACCTCCTTACCTCTCCCTCGTTCCCCTTTCCCTTCATGGACCCCATTCCCGTCTCTCCCTTCCCTCCACTCCTCCATCTATCTCCCCCCTACCTCCTCCTTTCCCTCATCCGTCTTCCATCTCCCCCCAACGCCCCCACACCTCCAGCGACTCAACTTCGCTGATAGACTTGCGGCCTCGCTCCAAAAGTCCCGCTACGAGCCTAATAGCAGACAAAAGTTAGCTCCCCCCTCGCCTCACCCTCCCCACACCTTCATCACCCCATGCAATCTCTCTCTCCCTCTCTATTCTTGCCACCGTCAGACGCTTTTTCTCAGCATGGGATTGCCTCTCGTCGTGCAGGGTGACGCATTTCATATTTTAATTCTCACTGAACCAGGCGATTTTATTTAACTTTGGAGAGACATTTTGCAGTGGAGGAGTTTAAGATAAAGTGTTCACTAACCTCTTTCACTCCTGGAGCCCTGTCGAAAGCTGAATAAAATCGTCAGGTGTATCAAGCAGGGGCCAAGTCTCCTCCCGTCCGCAACCCCTCCATTTGTCTTACCTTCTACTATTTCCTTGCTACGGCCAGACGATTATAAACCCCTACCTAATCGACCACAACCTCACTCTCCATAACCCCTTCTCACCGACCACAACCTCCCCCGCCACAATCCCTACTCACCCTAACACAATTTTACTCCTATCTCAACTTTGTATGGTCCTCACAAGTTCCCTGACTAATTTAGTAATTTACATCCCATCTATTCCGCCCCACCCAATCTTGTCCCGCCCTGCCTGATTCTGTCCTGTCCTGTCCTATCCTGCTTGTCCCGCTCTGTCCTACGTTTTCATACCGAGTCCTGCCTTGACCTTTTATGTTCTGTCCAACTCTACCTAACCCCTGCCTACTCTACTTTCATCCCCAGCCTATTCTACTTTTGTCTGTGCTGTGCTGTGTTGTGCTCTGTTCTGCTGTCCTACCCTATCCTACCCTTGCCTATCCTACTCCACATTAGTCTACACTCCTTCTTTCTATCTTGCCCTGTCCTGTCCTATTTTATCCTGTTCTACTCTATCCCACCATATCCTACCCTACCCTACCCTACCTTATTCTCATTTCACCCCACCCTATCCTACCTAACCAACCCAACCCAACATTTACCTACCCTACCCTACCTTGTTCTCACTCCACCCCACCTTATCCTACTCATCCCAACCCAACCCAACCCAACCCTGACCTACCTTACCCTACCCGAGCCTACTCTGCCTAGCCAAGCCCTCACCTATCCAGGCCTCATCTCGTTTCAGCCCGCCCACCAGGCAAGCCCAGCGTCCCAGGTCCAAGGCAAAAGTTAGGGGGCGTTTTGGCGAAGTTAGGACGGAGGATCGTATATGAGCGACGGGCTTGATTGAGTCGCTAATTGGTGCCCGCTAGGATCAACGCAGCGACCCCGGGGCTGGACCAAGGCGAGAGGGAGAGAAATTGGTAGGAGAAAAAGGAGAGAAGAGAGAGAGAGGAGAGAAGATCGGAAAGAGGGAAAAGAGAGAGGAGGGACGACTAAGCCAAGGAGGAGTGAAGACAGCAATAAGGAAGGAGAGGGAGAAGTGAAGAGAGAAAGGAGGAAAAGAGATGAGAGGAAATTGGTAAAAAGGAAGACAAGAGGAAGGGAAAATTGAAGGATGGAGAAATATGGAGAGAGGGAGAGAATGACGGAGTGTTTTTTTTTTTTTTTTTTTTTTTTTTTTTTTTGGGGGGGAGGGTGGGTGGGTGGGTGGGGGGGGGGCACAGAACTTGAATGAGTCGCAAACTGTCGGGCGCTCAGATCAACTCTGGGACCTAAGGGGTTGGCTCAAGGCGGGAGGGAGGTAGGGAGAGAGGAAGAAGGATGAGGAAGAAGAAGCTGGGAAGAGAGGAGGAGGAAGGGAGGGAGGGAGGGGGTGAGTAAAACGAAGTGAGAGATGCGGAAAAAAACTGAAGATATGAGATGCAGAAGAAAAACAAAATAAAACAGCATGGAACAAATGAAGAAAAGGAGAGAGAGAGAGAGAGAGAGAGAGAGAGAGAGAGAGAGAGAGAGAGAGAGAGAGACGAAGGGAAAATGAAGGATGAAGTTATGGAGGTGAGATGGAAGGAAAGAGGATATGGAAAGACAAGGAAAGAAGGAAGAGAAGGAAAGGACTGAAGAGGAAGACAAAAAACAAGATCGGGGAGAGGACTTAAATATTCCTCATTGCCGGAGGAGGGAGATGGGGAAAGTGAGAAACAGAGGGATGAAAGAAGGAGAGAGAGAGAGAGAGAGAGAGAGAGGAGGAGGAAGAGGGAGATAAAAAGACAGAAAGAGAGCAAACAGGGAAGGAAACATAACCTGAGATAGAAAGATAGAGAGAAGGGGTGTGACTGCGAAGGAGAAAATGGAAAGAAGGGGAGATGAAGGAAGGGGGAAAGAGAGATGGAAAGATAGGAAAGGAGGGTGCAGGGAAGGAGGAAGAGACAGGATAAAAAAGAAAAGGGTGATGAGAAGACGGAGGAGGAGGAGGAGGGAAAAAAAGGATAAAAGGAAGAGCAAAGGAAGAAGGATGCAAAGAAGAGAAAACAGGACAAAAAAAAAGAAGAGAAGGAACAGAAAAAGGAAGAGAAAGGGAAAAAAAGAAAGAATAAGTAGAAGAGAATTAAAATCAAGAAACAGAGAGACGAAGCAGTGTGAGAGAAGGAAGAATGAAAAGGGAAGAATACAAGGGAAGATGAAAGAGGAGGAGGAGGAGGAGGAGGAGGAGGAGGAAGGGAAAATGGGCAGAAAGCAGGGCAGACGAGAAGGAAGGGCAGAGAAATACGTGCATAAGTACAGAAAAAAGAAAAGAAAACTAGAGGTGTCGAGAAAAAGAAAAGAAAGGAGACAGAGGAAGAAGTAAGACGAAAAAAAAAAAATAAATAAAAAAAATAAAAGAGAAGGTACGGAGGGAGTAAGGAGACGGAAAACGAGCTAAAAAAAAAAAAAAAAAACGGGGCCTATAGGAGATAAGATCGCGAGAGAGAGAGAGAGAGAGGGGGGGAGGGGAACACCGACATACACTTAATCTCAGCAACATCTCTGTCTTATCTGTTATCGTAAGTCTCATTCCGAGGTGTGTGGGGGGGGGAACTGAAAAAAAAAAATCACGAAAATTTCACACCAGCAAGTCTTTCTTATTTTGACAAATCCCGGAGTTCACCTATCCCCAAGAAAAAATAATAAGGAAAAGAATAAGAAACAAAAAAAATTCAAAATCATGATGAAAAAGAATAAAAAAATCCAAAAAATTCAATAACGACATAAACGCTCAGAAAATGAAAGAGAGAGAGAGAGAGAGGAAAATATTCCATCACAAATTCAATCTCACGGCAGAATCATTGTCTGAACTGCTGCTAGACGCCTAATCCCAGAGTTTTTACAATGACCGCGACAGTAAAATCTTCAAGCTCATCTACCAGTCATGATACGGTGAAAACACAGCGCAAAAATAATGTCTGTGAAGTAGGAGACGGGGATTTGGTGGCGTGGGGTGTGGCTGTGTGGTGTGGTAGGGTGTGATGTGATCATGTGGTAGCGTGTGGTGTGGCAAGGTGTGGTGTAGTAGTGTGTGGTGTGGCTGCCTGAGGCGTGGCAGTGTGTGGTATAGTAGTGTGTGGTTTGGCAGTGTGTGGTGTGGCTGTCTGAGGAGTGCCAGTGTGCAGCGTGTGGTGTGGTAATGTGAGGAGTGTCTGTGTGGTGCGGCAGTGTGAGGTCTGGCAGTGTGATCTGTGGTGTTGTGAGGTGTAGTGCACAGTGTATGCTGTGGTGAGATAGGGTAAGGTTTGGTGTGGCAGTGTTACGTATGGTAGTGTGGAGTATGACAATGTGGGTATGTGTGAGGTGTGGCAGTGTGGTGCAGCAATGTGAAGTGTGTCATATTATGTGGTAAGGAAGTAATATATGTAGTATAGAAAGATGTGCATACGACTCCCACCCACCCCACATCCCAACATACCGTACACACCCACACCCACACCCACACCCCAGCCCACAAGCCCTCACACCCCCACAGGACCGTCGCAGCTGACAAACACGTAAATGGAAGATGAAGATGTTGAAATCCGGTCCAATTTCAAGGTCGATGCGAGATTACACACCATGACGACAAAAGGAGACCTCACACACACACACACACACACACACACACACACACACACACACACACACACACACACAAAGAGAAAGGGGAGATGCAGCACGTTCAGGATTTAACTAGTGAACACACGCCATGTCAAACTTATTTTTTTTTTAAACTCCGTGTATCACAAAACCCTTTCAGTACATTGACAACTTCTCTATATCATTTTCCTTTGATCTTCTGAAGCTTAGGAAGGACCCCCCTGACTGACGGAGTTTTGAGTAACCTCTATTACTTCCACTTAACTATAATGACTATTTTATTCTCAAACGACTATACTCAGCTTACCAAGGGCGTCTCCGACAAGTGGATTCTAAAATTTTTTGTTTGTAGTTTGGAATGAATTTCTGGGAGTAAAGAGAAAAAAAATCAGAGAAATGGTATATTACAGTCACTTAATTTTTGACAAACTGAGAGAAATGGGATACAAGAATGTTACAATAATAATAATAATAATAATAATAATAATAACAAAAACAAAGAATGCAGCAAAGACAATAAAAGAACGACCCTCCTCGGCATATCACCAAAAATCCATATGAAACGACAGTCAAAATCTTTACTAAAACGATTAAGCACAAATCCACATAAAACCAGTAACAACCAAAGTCCTCAAAAAAATCAAACAAAACAAGGGCCTAGCGTCGTCATGGCAACAACAGCAGCAGCAGCAGTTAGGCACCACCACAACAGCCATGAAAAGGGTCCTGAAACGGGTCTTGAAACGAGTTCTGAAACGGGTCCTGAAACAACTCCTGAAACGGGTCTTGAAACGAGTCGTCCCTACTCTCTGAATCCCTTTAGGACCCACAAATTCGGACGACGAGTACAAATAGACTATGCTGATTGGTTATATCGGATCCTTTGACGGCCTCTGATTGGCTGGCAGCTTCCTACATCGTCCGAGGGGTCATTACGGGCCAGCTTTGTGCGCTAAATCGATTCTATCCATCTAATTTATCTATCTCTGGCGCCGCATCCAGCGAGGGGGTGGCCTCGAGAAAACAGGACCTCCACCAGCCATCCCTCCTTTCTCAAATCTGTATTCGCATTAGCATAGCCGCCTCAGTGTGTGTGTGATTACGTTGCATATTACGGCAATGCAATCAAGCTTTTACTATCCCTTTGCCGTGCAGAGTATGGGGGTTCAACGCTAATCTACCGTAGTTCAGATCATTTAAGCAATAGGAGATTACCCTACGTCCCGGGTACCATTTACACTGTATAAGAATATCCATCCGCCTCTTGGATTCAAACCGCAACGCCTTAAAGCAGAGTCTTTTCCAACCGGAGACATTTGCCACCGTGTCACAAGTCGTCTAGCACCTTATCTTAACGCTAAATTGAACCGAGTGAAAAGAGTTGGTGAATCAGGCTGAGTGGCCGTCTAAAGCCGTCTGGGCTATGGGAAACTGACTTTGGACACACACAACGCGGCGTGAATTCTGCTGTGCTGTGCTGTCATTCGTTGCCATGGTTTGTTAGTTGTTTTTGTGGTCTAAGTTATATGTTCTAGCAGTCTAAGTAACTGCTTTTTGTACTCTTAGTCTGGGTAGTTTGTTTTCATGGTCTGATCTGTGCGGCTTCAGTGCCTGAACTGTGTGTCTTTGAGCTGTGTTTTCCTGGTGTGAACTTTATGTCAATGCAGCCGAATCGTGTCATCATTTGTGTGCTAAGTCTTTGAGCTGTGTCTTCCTGATCTAAGCTGTGTGTCTGTGTAGTCGAACTGTGTCTTTGAGCTGTGCGTCCTGTTCTGAGCTGTGTGTCTGTGTAGTCGAGCTGTGTCCTCCTATTCTGATCTGTGTCTGTTTATTCATGTATCTTCTCTGTCATCCGAACGTCTTTGAGCTATACGAGTTTATGTACCTGAGGGCCGGCTCGACTGTCCTGGTGAGATGAGGTGATTTAGTTGGCTGTGTGGGTTAATTAGCAATATACCTGCACTGGCTTTACAGAACCCAGGGTGACGTCACTAAAGCGGTGTCTGGCCCACCCCACATTATCATCGCCCTAACACAATTCCCCCCCCCCCTCTCTCTCTCTCTCACACACACACACACACACACACACACACACACTGTATAAGTTCACTGAAAGGCACATGGTTATATTTCGCAATACAATTTATTACCTCATACCAGTAACTGTAGACACACACCATATACACTGAGAGTATCATTTAGCCTATTCTACTACATAATTAATCTCTACTGTTTATATCTAGGGTGCTGTGCTATCCCATACACCAAGTACGACAGCCAATCCGAGCCGCTAGCTTATGAGACTCTGACACCTCAAAGTCCATATCTAACTCTGTAATGGTTTTATAAAATAAGGATCTTGTTCCCTGAGGACACAGTCTTGATGATTTTAGCAAAAAAAGAGAGACTGCACCTCAACCAGACGAAGACTACTACTTACTACAACTACTGCAATGCTACTACTACAACTACACAGGTAGCCCAAAACTCACCTGGTCTCCCAAGCCATGTAGACTCCCACAGCAACGAGCAGGCCCTTGTACACGTAAAGCGCCCCAAGCCACTCCCTAGTGTGCTGGCTGCGACACACCTCGACCTGTGAGTCAAAGAGGGGTGAGTTGGGTGTGGGTGGGACGTGAGGTGTGGGTGAGGGTCTGGGTATGGGGTATGGAAGGGGGAGTGGGGAGAGCGGCAGGAGAAAGGTAGATGGGTGGGGGTATGGGGGAGAGAATGGGAGAGTTTGGGGAAGTGTGGAGAGTGAGGTGGGGAGGAGTGTTAAGAGAACGAAATAAGTAAGAGATGAAGGGGAGAAGAGAGAGTGAGTGGGGAGTGTGGGGCTGTGGGAATCTGTAGGCGACGAGAGAGATGATGTGGAAAAAGTGGGGAGAACTGGGAGAAAATAAAGAGGAAAGAGTATGAAAGGAAAAGAGAGAGAGAAAAAAAAACGAAAGTAGATGATACTCTAAGGGGAGATGTGTTAGAGATGACCGAGGATAAGGGGAGATCATCAGGAGGAGAGTGTATGGGAGGTGTGAGAGAAGTGAGTAGGATGAAGTGAGGCAGGTAAGCGAAGGAATAAGAAAGTATGTAGGAAATGAATGGTAAATGGACAAAGGTGGGGTGAGATGATGGTGGGAGAAAGGAGAGGCGAGAGTAAAGGTGAGAGGAGGGAAATGAACAGGGAGAGAGAGTGATTGAGGGATGTGGAGGAGACTAAAAAAAAAAAAAAAAAAAGCGAGACAGCGGGGAGGAAAACAGGCAGAAGAAAAGGAATGTGGGAGAAGGATGAGGGAGCAAAGAAGAGGAGAGAGAGTAGGCAAAAAAAAGGCAGTGTTGGGGGCAGGCAAGGGTATGGGGATGGGAGGGAGAATGGGGGAGGGAAACAGAGGTATGCAGGAGAAAGATGTGTGATGGATAAGTCAGATTAAACGAAAGACAAATAATATATCTTGATTATGGCAATTAAATACGCAACAAGAAAGTGTTGAAGTAAAGAACGAATACAACAGGAAAGAGAGAAAAGTACAGGAATACGGCCAGAGAAGGTAAAGGAAAAAAACATTGATTAGAATACAAGCAAAAGGAAAAGGCAGCAAGAATGACTAAAAGTAAATGAGAATAATACAAGACAACGAAAGGGAAGAGTAGAAGGAAACGAAATGAATATACAAACTGAAATAAAAATTCTTTTCAAGGGGCAACGACAAAATGTAATATAAAGGATGAACTAGATGGAAAAACACATAAATACACCTAGCAAGACTAAAAGAAAAACTTTTTAAGGACACACAGAGGTCCAAACAAACACGAAAGGTAAAACAAAATGTAACCAAGCGCAGACGCCTAAAGAAACAAAAATGTAGAGAAGAAAAATCCTGTACCTACACCTTGGGGCTTAAAGAAACAGGAAAAGTAGCTCAGTTAGTAAGAGGGTCAGTGATGGGGAGAAGGCTTTGTTGTGTTCTGCGTCACTGTTCTTTAGGCAAATCCAGCTCAATCCGACCAAAGTCGCAACAACATGATGAACTAGAAACGGATATTTTTTGAGTCGATTTTTTTTTTCACCTGACGGAACATGACCACAAAATTTTTATACAAAGTGGTAGTTACATGAAATTGATGAGTCTTTGTTAAGTGGTAGGAACGAGTCAAATCAACCCTCCAATCTGATTACACTTGGCCACCGACTGAGCTGAGAGGGTTAGAACACAGGCTATATTGATGTACGTTAAGGATGAAGCTCAAATGTAAAATGAATGGCTACCACACAGTTTATGTTTATATATATATATATTCTATCACGTAAATCGGAGTAAATCTGGCACGAAACAGGATGAATGAAATACGAAACTACTTCTCAGCTCGAAAAACAATATTAGTCGAGAAAATCGTAAATAATTCAAGAAGTGAAAGGAATATTGGCTCTGATTAGGTCATTGGATGGAGATACTGTTGGTTAATTAGTTTATTAATTCATTTATATGGAAAGATAACTAGCCCTTCCTTTCGATACACTAGCAGGAATATATTAGTCGTGGAATCTGTCTATAATTTTAAAACAGTGATAGGATACAGACTGTCCCATTTAGCCACGCAATAGATGAAAATGTATAATGAAAGGTAAATAAGTTAATATATTCACCTATGTACATCGAAACACGTCAGTCCTCTCTCTCTTAAAAAAAAATAAAAATAAATAAATAAATAAAAATCGAGTGCTGGACTGCTCTTAAAAAAAAAAAAAAAAAAAAAAAAAAAAAAAAAAAAAAAAAAAATTGAGTGCTGGCCAAACCCACTGGAAGGAGGTAAAAATAAACAATAAAAGCCAAATCACGCCTTCATTAACCCGCTCCTAATAGATAAGCTCGTAGAAGCCTGAGAGTGTTAATACTGCCACCATAAACCCTCTCACAGCTGAAACAACTCTAGTACTCTGGCCCAGCTAACACTAGACAATTTTATTCAGGTGACAGTGAATCATTAGAACCCGATAATGGAAAAAAACAAAAACAAAATGAGAACAATACAAAAACGCCCGGAGGACATACACAGGCATACACACATACATACACACATACACGTACATACATTATACTCACAAAACAATAGTGTAAATACAAAAAACACCAAAGTCAACCATAAAGACCCTTTCTAATTTAATCTACAAACAGGACGTTAAAAAAATAAAAAATAAAGAAAAAACGACCCCGAACACACATACCCATTCTAATTAAGAAAAAAAAAAATCCTACCGAGAAAGAGAGAGAGAGAGAGAGAGAGAGAGAGTACAAATTTCATTAAAAAGGAGAAACAAAGATGCAAAAAAAATATATTAATAGAAAAACAACACACTTGCCCGCCTACCACAGTTTCAACAAAAAAAGAAAAAGAAAAAGAAAAGCAAAGGCCCACCACCGCCATTACGCATTTCAATTACTGTGAAAACAACGAACAGTCCAGAAAAAAGCCCACGACATTTAACCGCAAAAATAGACGAAAAAGAAAAGAAAAAAAAAGCCACACTGAATTCTTTACACGGGCATTTAGCTCCAACATAGCGTAAACACACACACACACACAACCAACCGTGGGCCATGTCAGTGATAAGGGCGGAATGACGATCCCAGAGGCTGTCACTGATTTGAATGGCGGTGTGTGTTTTCAGTGTTTTTTGAGGCGGAATAAACAGGTCAGATAATGGAACTTCACCATTAATGTTATCTAGGACTGAATAAAATCGTCTGGATAAGAAAAATCGTCTGAGAATAGGAAATATAAACAAATTTCACTTTTTTCAGTTTCATTCTTTTTTTTTTTTTTTTTGGGGGGGGGGGGGGGGGGGAATAAGTCTGATATTACACTTTCAGAGTCAATTAAAACGGAATGAAATTGTTTAGCCGCAGCTATAATCATATGGGAGTAACAAAAATTAAAGTCACATAATATCAATTAAAGCGAAATCTGTCAGTGATAGGAGCGATTTTTTTTATCCCGGTTTCAAAGCAGAAAAATCACGTCAGAAAAAGCACAAGCCTTCACTATTACTGTTATTTATAGCTGAATATATAAACAGTTTTGATGGCAACATGAACAAAATCTGTACAGGCAACTAAAATGCAGCAGTGAGGTAGTAGCAAAAATCAATGCACAACTATGAGTGGTGGTCAATGATCTGAATGTATTTTTTTATTGTTTGTGGGGGAACACCGAATTCCGCTAGTGAATGATGCTGTGTGGAGTGGCATAAACACACATCAGATACTACACTGCCCTTCACTACCACAGTTTTTGAAGCTGAATTATATCATCCGGCGGTGGCAAGAAAAAAATCGTTCAAAAATAATCTCGTATACAGATTAAAAATACCAGATATTAAACAGACTATCATTAGGGAGAATTTTAACACAGATATTAAACAGACTATCATTAGGGAGATTTTTAACTGCAAATTGTGCCTAAAGCCAAACAATTTCACCTGGGGGCTAAAGGAGCCCCTGGATCGACTATACAAACTCGGAAGACAGCGGTTCATCTTGCACTTCACCTACATCATACTATATCAAGTCCAGCTGTGAGAATGCGGGTCTGAGCACTGGGAAAACACGGAGATCATCACCTGGACGATGGACCCCAAGTAATTC
>NC_136978.1:6567500-6735000 GCF_032717465.1 Coenobita brevimanus
GCAATAATCGCCGTCAACCCTCACATTACAGGACCTTTTTTTTTTTTTTTTTTTTTTTTTCCAAATCTCGTGAATTGAAATACTTCCCCACGCCACAGAATTCAATGTTATGTTTTTGCATCGTGTCACATTCCCTGGGACCAACGTTGGTAGTAACTTTAAAAGCCTAAGTCAGATTTCCACGCGGTTCTTAGCTGTTTTGAAGCCCGGTCCCCCAATACGGCATAAAACCTGCGCCTGACTCTATACCTTTTTGAACACCGACAACTGTACCACAACTGCTAAAAGGGTACAACGTGCATCTATTCTCTACCCCAGCGATTATTCATATTGCCAGCCATGGCGTTTAGATGTGAGTGCTCTACTGTAGTGTCACAACATCACGTCAAAGGGGAAATGACTCTAGGAGATGAGTTCTATGGAAGAAGGGAATGAGTCTGTGTATATCTTGGGGATCCTCGCTTGTAAAGATAATTACTGGTCATATATAGGATCACAAAAATATGAGTACAAATTAAGTGAAAATACAAACATGATGTCCTTTTCAGTGGTTGTGGTGGCGTAATGGCTGTGTTTGGAGTTAAGTCAATCTAAAATGTATTCAAATCAAGCGAAGGGAGCGCTAACAACAATGCAAATGAAGGCTTGAAGGCTACTTACTACCGCAATAAAGAATGAGTAACTCTTCTGAACAGACAAGCCTACCCCATGACGGTGAGTGTGCAGCACCCATCTACCCACACACTTTCATCCAATTTCTTTATCTCCATATTCACGTGCTAATTGGTATAATCAGTAATATGTGTATACGTAACTTCTCAACTCAGGAACAATTTATTTCTATGCCTGTTCCTCCAGTCTGTTAAACACAATGCGTCCAATGAAAGCATGTTAATTTCAGCTTTCTTTTCTTCGACCTATTTAACCAAGGGGGGGCCTAAAAAAAATATATATATATATAATATATATATATATATATATATATATATATATATATATATATATATATATATATATATATATATACATATATATATATAACAAACATAGACGAAAAAAATCTCCTACAAAGGCGATCTATTAACAGAAGTCATAAGTTTCTGTCAGTAAGGCCTGCGTCTATACAAACATTAATTATCTTTATAAGTTTTGGCTCTTCTCTGCTAGAACGGGAGCTGTACTGATCTCTCTTTCTCTCTCTCTCTCTCTCTCTCACACACACACACACACACACACACACACACACACACACACAATTCCTTTCAACCGGATCTTCTTTCATGCATTTCTCCACCCCATTTTTCATCCTCTCTCTCTCTCTCATACATGGCGGGATCGTGACCTGACGTGGGTTGGGAGGCTGAAGAGTGTAGTGACAGAAATCCAGAAGCCTAATTTTATTTCAGTTTCCCCTCTTCCACTGTCGCTCCACTTTCTATCTCTTATTTCATTAAGAGGATAGAGTTGGGGTGGGGAGTGTGGGGGAGAGGGGGGAGAAGGAAGGGAGGGGGAGTAAGATCGAGAATGGGTGTGGGATGATGGAGGAAGGGGGGGAGGGAGGGGAGAGGTAAGATGAAGAATGAGGGAGGAAAGAGGGAAGGATGAGGGGGATAGGTGGGATGGAGCCAGTGAGGGAAAAGCGAGTGAAGACAAAGGAAGGTAAGTAGAATTAGAGGGATGAGGATGATGGTAAAAAGAAGGAAAGGGAGAGAGGGTTAGGAAGGACAAGGCAAAGGGGAAAGGATGGTGTTAGGTACTGAAGGGGTAGCGGTTGAGGGAGGTGGGTAGGAGCATTGGGAGGTAGGAAGGAAAACGGAAAGAAGGAGGGGAAAAGGAAGTGAAAGAGGAAGGAAAGAAAGGCAGGCAGTAAGGAAGTGGGTGGGGATGGGAATGATGGTAAGTTGGGGAGGAGATGGTGGGGGATGTGAGGAAGGGAGGAAAATTATGGGTAAGGAAGGGGAGGAAAATTATGGGTAAGGAAGGGGAAGAAAGAAAGGAAAGGAGGGAAGGAATATCTGAAGGAGAGAGGAAAGGGAAGAAAGCCTTAAAGAAAAAAGAGCAGAAGAAAAGAGGATGAAGAAGTGGCGAAGAAAGTGTAAGAGATAACAGAGGAAGGAATGAAGGAGGATAAAAAGTGAAAAAAACAGAGGGGGGAAGGAAAGAGGAGAAGGAAAGAAAGAATGGCGGGAGATGAAACAATGGGAAGGTAAAGAAAGAAATGTGGGACTGAAGGAGGGAGGAAGGAATGAATGAAGGAAGATTAATGACACAAGGAAAGAAGGAAGGATGGCTGGAAAGGGACTAAAGGAAAAATTAAAGAAAAGAAAGAAGTGAAAATACAAGAAAGGAGAGAAAGTTGATGAAAACTAATACAGGAATGAATAATTGAAGGAACGAAAGAAGAAAGAAAGAAAAATAAGAAAGGATGAAGGAAAGGGAACGAGAAAATATAGGAGGAGGAAGGGAGGCAAAGAAAAAGAAAAAAGGAAAAGAGAAAAACAAGAAAAGATGCGAGAGGGATGTGGGGAGAGGAGGACGTACGAGATGAGACGGGGAGGAGGAGGAGGAGGAGGAGGAGGAGGAGGAGGAGGAGGAGGGAGAGACAGATGAGGAGTGGAAGAGGAAACATAGTGTGGCAATAGGAAAAGGGAGGGGCTGGAATGGGAGAAAAGTGCTAGTGAGAAAGAGGAATCGGGAGGAGGAGAAGAAGGAAAGGGAGAGGGGGAGGGGGAGGTGAAGGAGAGGTGCAGGGGAGGAGGAGGGAGAGGGGGAGGGGAAGGCTGAGAAAGTAGAAGGGATGAGAGAGTAAGGGGTAAAGAGCATAGGAGAAGGAGATAAGGCTAGAGACGGAGGGAATCACGGTGGGGGGAAGAATTACGAGGACAGGTGTGAGGAGATAAGAGGAGAGGGGAGGGAAGGGAAGGGAAAAGGAGGGGGGAGAGGGGAGAGACAGCGACAGGATGGGTGAGAAAGAAAGACAAGTGAGAAAGGATAGGGAAAAGAGAAGGACGAGGGAAAGGGAAAGGGGAGAGGAACGAACGAAGGTAGGGGATGAGGGGGAGACATGAGAGGAGGGATTAAGAGGTGATAAAGAGAGGGGGAAGAAAAAAATGAGAGAAGAAGGGCGAGGGGAAGGAAGAAGTGGGGGAGTGAAATAACAGGGAGATGTGTAAGAAGTGGGAAGGAGAGAGAAAAGGTTGAGAGACAGCAGGGTGAGAGGGAGAGGAGGGAGAAAGATCAGAGGGAGTGGAAAGAGGGAGAGGAAAAAGTCGGTGGGGAGGCAGAGATGAGAGAGTGAGAGAAACAGTGATGAGAGGGAGAGGATGGAGAGTGACAAGGAGTGTAATGACAGAGGCAGGTAGTGAGAGAGGGTGAGAGTGGGGGATGGGTGAGGGGAGAGGTGTGATGGGGAGCCAAAGGGATGGGGTTGGAGAAAGGAGGAGGGAGAAAGTTGGGTGAGAGGGGGGTGAGAGGGAGGGGAGAGGGAGAAGGGTGAGAGGGCGGATGAGCCAGGAAATATGATAATGGAGAAAATCAAACTCACGCAAGAACTTTTATAATTTAGATAGAGAGAGAGAGAGAGAGCTAGCACACCCACCACACCCACACCCACCTTATTTCTGACGACTCCTGCACTGTTGGACCGGGTAAAGATCTGATGGACCCGGTACGTCTTGGTGAACATGGACCCAAACGCCAGAGAGAACCCGGCCGAGAGCAGGTACGCACGGGCCTAGGGGGAGAGAGGGGAGAGGGGTGAGTGGGGTGAAGATGAGAGGGATGGGATGAGAGAGGGGTAAGTGGAAGGGGCAAAGGTGAATGGGATAAAGTGAGTGGGGGAAAGAGGGATGGGGTACGGGGTGATGTGAGAGGGATGGGGTTAGTAAGGGGAAGTGTAGGTGAAAGGGGATGGGTAAGTGGGAGTACAGGAGTGGGTGAGGGGAATGGAGGAATGAGGGGAGGAAAAAGGAGTGAATGGAAGAAAAGGTGAGCAAAGGAAGAAGGTCAATGAAGGAGGAGGAGGAGATGTAAAGGTAGTGAGACTTACAAATGTTAGCTATGAAAAGAAGTGTCTATGTGATGGATAAGACAGAAGAACGTGAAGAGGAGAAATCTGAGTGGGGGGGGGTGAGTGTAATGGATGGGGTAATGAGAGAGTGGGAGTGGTGATGAGTGGGGAGTGGAGATGAAGGATAAGAGGGGAGTGTGTACGTTGAGATGGGTGAGATGGGGGGGTGGCTGAGAGGGGGAGAGAGTCAGTAGTTAATGTGGGAAAGGGAGGAGAGCTGGAGGAGGAGGGGAGTGGAGCTAGCTGGAGTGAGTGGGGTAGAGTGGCGAAAGGGGAGGATGAGAAGTAATTAGGAGAGGGGAGATGAGGAGCAAGGTGACAGGATGAGAAAAGAAGGGGAGAGAGAGAGATTAATCCCCGAGCTAGACCTCATCAGATCATATAGCCCTGCTATGGTTACAGGAGAGCGCTACCCCTCCCAGCACGGCAGCCACCGGGCGGGGCGCGAACTCGCAACCTCACGATTACGAGCCCGACACCCTACCACCGAGCTACCGCGCTCCCCGAGAGAGAGAGAGAGAGAGAGAGAGAGAGAGAGAGAAAATAAATAAATAAATAAATAAATAAATAAATGACGTCTATAGCAAAAACGTGATCTTCAGGCTGAGGGTATAACTTCACCTGGGCCGAATCGTATGACGTTAGCCAACGCGAAATATATGTGTCCTGGAGCTGAAGGGGTTACTAGAGAGTGTTTCTAGCTCCTATGGTCAAAGAATGTTAGATAAGCTTTAGCTTTTGGGCTACAGGAAGTTTCTGTGTGGGAGATAGTGTAGTAGTTGTAGTAGTAGTAGTAACAGCAACAGTTGTAGTAGTAGTAGCAGTGTAATGTATATATCTTCTGTATAGCTAGTTCTATAATGATATACATGCCTTGATGTCCAGGTGTTCCATGATGTAATTGTCAGAATGCACAGTGTAGCTGCTGAGAGCCTGTTGTGACCAGATCAGAGAGTATTTGCATGGTCAGTGAAACGTTAGTGAAACGTGACCACCACATGAACACCCTGCTGCCTTGGCCTCCACGCTCTCAGGGCAGGGCAGACACAAGAGCAGAGAGATCTTCACACCACACAGACGTGTAGCAGTTAACTTCAATAAATCAAGAGGTATTCGTGACGGAGTTTCTCAACCTACATCTGCTGTATTTATCTACTCCTGTTACTCAACTCAGTCACATATACCTGGCCCAAAGCTTTGTCCCGAGAACTGCTATAACAGTTGTAGTAAATCTAGGTTCATTTGAAGTGGAAACTCAGTGGACTGCAGGCTGATGCTTGACCTCTCCTCCTCTCCTGGAGTCTGCCACCCTCATTTCGGCAGATGTGGAGAGCTGAGGGATGTTTGAATAACCAGGCAGCGAAGTCACCCAGCCATATCAATGCCACCACGTGATGGCGTCCCCTTTCAGCACACGGGCATAGTAGTAAAAGAATTAAGAGATAATGACATGGTAAGGGATGGTCTGAGTTATATATTCACGCTAATGACCTCACAGACCTCTCAATTACCCATAATGAGCGTGATGGCTTGTACTGTTTCAGCCTTAATGGCCGTTTTAATGGTGTGCTGATCGTGGTGGGTTTTGGGTTAGCAGTTTAAAAAGGCTGATTAATTTTGGGTGCGTGTTGCGCTCTCTCTCTCTAATGGTCCTACAAAATTATTTCACTCATTCTCTCAGACTCTCTCTCTCTCCCTAATGCTCTCACAAAATTATTTCACTCAACTTTCTCTCTCTCTCTCTCTCTCTCTAATGCTCCTACAAAATTATTTCACCTAACTTCTTCTCAGACCCTCGTAGTGAAAGGGTTACGTCATTAGTACAAGAACTCCTCGAATTGCAAATAACAGAGTCGAATTACTCTTATTTTTCCCGTATCCATCATCCAATTAAAACTTATGGAACAACTTCAGCAGATCTCATTCCCAAATCAACCCTAACCAGGAAGGAAATAGGAGCAATACAAACTCACTAGATTATTATTACTATTTTTTTAAAGACTAACGAGGACTTTACCCTTTCACTTCAATGACGTCTTTCCGGAAGCGAAGAAAAGAGTCTGGTAGTGGTAGGAGAGGGAGAGAGAGAGAGAGAGAGAGAGAGAGAGAGAGAAAGAGGGGGGGGGAGTGGAGGTTTTAGAGATCCCAAATTATTTCAGTGATATGGAGGCCTTTTTTTTTTTTTTTTTTTTTTTTTTACAAACAGGATAACAAGCAACTGATTTTCTATAGATCAAGGGGTGACTTAATATTCTTCTGAACGGGATAACTTAGGTGTTCGCTTCCAGTAAGGGTCAGACGATTTCAGTCAGCTGCGAGTGAGTCATACGAGCTTAAGGGCTTCAATACCGTCACCAATTAACCTTCTCACTTTCGGGATACATCAAACACCAGACGATTTTATTCAGCTGAGAGCGAGTCAAGGCTAAGAATAAGAGACTAAGAACATTAATGCTATCACCAATTAACCCTCTCGTCGTCGGGATATCTCAAGCACCAGACGGTTTTATTCAGCTGAGAGTGAGTCATGGGAGCTTGGGTGTTAACATATCATTTTTCAGCAGACCAACGAAACCTTATTTTCCAAGGGTGAAAATAACTATAATAACTAAATCTCCCCGGGCTGAGGCGTGAAGGAGTTATTTTTACGGTGAATAATGAGTCTGGCCTAACTTCTGCCGGTGGTAAGATGTCAGAGAGCCGGAACTGAGTTAGGGTAGAGTTTTGTAGATTACCTGGTGCTAGAAAAATGGTGCTGGGAGGAGGGGCGGAAAGGGAAGGGGTAGATTAGGAGGGCGTGAAGGGTTGACGGGAAGGAGGGATGGAAGGAAGGAAGGAAGGAAGGAAGGAAGGAAGGAAGGAAGGATGGATGGATGGACGGACAGAAGGAAGGAAGGATGCGAGGGAGGAGAGGGAGGGAGGATGAAGAGTATTGTGTGTACGAAAGACCAGCCTCACTTTCCCCTGAGTGGCATAATGCGAGGAAGAAACCCAAACAAACCCTCCGATGGAAACCCTTATAGGCTTCAACCGGATGGAGCGCCTTAACTCAGCAGACCACCAGGCATCATTTGGTTGTATGGTTACCTTAGAAATGGCTCCCTGGATTACAGAAAACCATTAGCCTTGTCATTTAGTGTTGAGTCACCAAGAGAGAGAGAGAGAGAGAGAGAGAGAGAGAGAGAGAGAGAGAGAGAGAGGGGGCCGGGTATGCGATGGAAGGGGTGAGTTAGTGTGGACGGAAGGGAAAAAAAAAAAAGAGAGAAAAAGAAGAGGTGGCTGAGTGAGGGAGGGAGGGAAGAAATAAAGTAGGGAAAAAAGGAAGAAACGAGAGAGGGAGAGAGAAAAAAGACGAGGGAGGGAGGGAGAGAGGAAACAAAGAAAGGGAAAGGAGGGAGGAAACAAAGAAAGGAGAGGGAGGAGGAAGGAAGGAAGGAAAGAAAGGAAGGGGAGGGAGAAAGGGAAGAGAGGAGAGGGAGGGAGGAAGAGAAGAAAGGTGAGAGAGGGTGTTATAATGTGAGGGAGGGGAAAAAGGATGAGGGTAAAAAAGGGATGGGGAAAGGCCAGAGGGAGGGATAATAGGAGAGAGAGAGGAGGAGGAGGGAGAAAAAATAGAGAGGGAAGAAAGGAGGGAGGAAAAATGGAGGAGGAGGGGAAGGACGAGGAGGAATGTGTCCGAGAGAGGGAAAGAGGTAAGGTGGGGCAGTGGAGTGTGAGACAGAGAAGAAAGGAGGAGGAGGAGGAGGATGGAGAGAGAGAGAGAGAGAGAGAGAGAGAGAGAGAGAGAGAAAAAAAAAAGGGCTGGTAAGGGCAAGAGGAAGGTGGAGGAGAAAGAAGAAGAACCTGGAGACAAATAATTAACAATGAAAGTTACCTGAAAAACTTGGGAAGAGAAAGCAATTGGGAACGGAAATAGAAAGAAGGAAAGGACGGAAGGAGAGAGATTAACATTTAAATAGTGAATGCAAAAAACTACATTTGTTGGGGATGAAATGAGAAAAACAAACGCCGAATGAATATGATGAACAAAGGCAAGATTAATTTATAGTCAATCGTTCATATAATCTGAAAATTGTATCAAACCTAATGAGATCTTGCAAACCTACCCAGTATTAATCTAGAGGCTGGAAGAGTTGTAATAATGCTTCGTTAGTTCCCAGTCAAAAGCATGTGAAAGAATTATTGACCACGACTGCAAACAGAGGACTATCCCTTCTTGAATTATTATACAGTTTCCCTTAACTAACTAAATCGTCTGGCATTAATTAAAACACTGAAATATAAGCAAGGCTGGATTACTTTATGGTGCGCACGACGGAAAAGAAATATGGAGAGACTACAAGCTGAAGCTGATGAAAAGTGGGTTTGTAAATAAGAAAGAGGAAATTAACTCACTGCGTAACAACTGGATATCGCCACATGATTTCATTCAGCGGAGGGAGAACCTATCCGAAAGTTATTACTCTCTGAGGTAACAATGACTAATCTGAAGTTAACCAGAAAAGGGAACAGCTCAGCGTTTAGCAGTGAAAAATGAAAAAAGCCTGGATTAAAGACGGTGTAGCCGGCGGGGTAACACTACGAGGAGAGAGGCTTAGTTATATGAAGCTGAGGATACAGGGAATTAATGAGATACAAGAGAGTGCCAGACTGTAAGAGTCGTCATACTAACGGTGCACACGACGGGGAAGCAGTGTGGAGGCAGTGTGGCGTGGTCCAGGCCGAGTAGGATGACGGCAGTGTACACCAGCACGCACCCCACCACTGTTGTGTTATTCAGGCGAGGGCTGGACAGCTTGATGTACCTGCACAATTAATATATTGGTCACGGTCACACATATACCCTCAAACTACCAGGATCACACAAGGTTATTTATTGCCATGCGTCTCTGTTCCCCAGATCTGAGTTTTCATTTCAGCGAACAGAGAATTACTGTGTGAGAATCATGCCACCAGCCTGAGTACTGCTTGCCCACTAGATACCATCAACTTCGAAAATATCATACAGTACGATATACTGGCTAATAAAGAAAAAAAAAGTGTCAATGGTATGTTCGTCTGCTTTTGAATGAAGTCCTGATAGTGTCCAGGTGGCAGGTACTATGGGTCACAAAAGAATCGGTGCACAAGGGGCCCGATGCCTACCGAAAACAGTCGATCAACTGCTGATATTCACCATCTCATTGTGTATGTACAATGCCTGTCTATATAAACATATCATCTGGTAAAAGGACATTGCCAGTTAGCGATATATGACACCTACTGACATCAGGGGTTGGTCGGACACCAAAATTTCAGTGACCTCTATTCTGTGGTCCCAAATGTTTCACGCATGTTGTGCACGATACTTTTGTGACATATAGTACGTTGTTTTATTCACGTCCGTCTATCAATCTGTAGGAAAAAAAAAAAAATCCTTGACCTAGAAACTTACAAAGGTCAACAGCTACTGACCATATTTAAGCCAATATCGAGTATAAAGGTCAAGGGTCAAAGGTTACGGCCTGTGACTGGACTGGTAAGAAATATAGGCTACTAGATACGAATAACTGTTCTTTCCACGTCTCAAGGTCATTCTAAAAGACTTCGTTTCCATATTATGCACTTTAGCTGAAGGAAGTTGTCACCAGAGAAGAGAACCGACAAAAAAGGAAATCTAAAATAATAACACATAATTATGACAAAGAGTACATTAAAAATTAAATATATAATGAAAATCTACAGTAGAAAAATGCCAAACTTAAACCCTCACTATCCAAAAAAGACTCCCTTATAACACCCACCTAAAAAAAAAAAAAGAAAAAAAAAAAAAAACGCGGAAATGCCACAGCAGCGGAACGTAAACTTTAAAAACTTTACACATTAAACTAAAAACTATGGCCAAAAGAAAAACTCATAAAACTCCTAAGCGAAAAGAAGGCCTAAAATAAGAGTGTGGTCATCATGGAGGTTTGCTCGCACTTTTTATTATTATTATTAGTTCCATCATCATCATCATCGTCAACATCAACAGCGGCGACACCAACATCCTCACGACATCGTCATCATCATCGACATCATCAGCAACAGCATCACCAAGACTCTCACCATTACCACCACCATCATCATCATCATCATCATCATCCAAACCCTATATCACTCATAATATTCCCCTCATGATGGGGTAAAATAAAAGAACCTCATTTACCCGTAATTTTTCATATTTGTCGTTCATTCCTAAAACCCATGAAAAAATACAAAAAAATAAAAAAAATAAAAAAGCGACATTAGGGCGCGTCGTGCCAGTAAATAAACCCGGAAAATGAAAACCAAGAATCAAACACACACACACACACACACACACACACACACACACACACACACACACACACACACACACACACACACACACACACACACACACACACGAGCTAAAAAAAAAAATAACAAAAAAGTCCCCCCAATAAGTGTGAATGAGACTAGGGAGTGTCATGAGCAGGCCTGAAACTTGAGGTGCGATCTATCCACTTCTCGTTCCACTTTATTCACTTATTCCACTTCCTTCATCCACTTCACTTCCTTCATTCACTCCACTACACTTCTACCCACACTTAATCTCCTTCCTCCCATCACCTTCCATTATACTTATTCACTTATTCTACTTCTTCCATCCACTCCACTTCCTTCATTCACTCCACTCCATTTCCTCTACACTCACTCCAGCCCATAACCTTCTATTTTATATCCTAACTCTATATACTTTCCTCTCTCTGGCCTCCTACTCCACTACCCTCTACCACATTCCACTATGTTCTACACCATCACCTCTCTATCCTCATTTATCTTCCCCTCATCCACACTTCATATCCACACTCATCAACCCAGCATCCTATATCAAACTCCACCCTCACTCCACTTCCTCACACACCAATACCCCTCCCTCCACCACTACCTAACTCCTTCACACTCTGCCTCCACTCGACATCACTGTTTTCCACTTATACTTCCCATCATCCACATTTACAAGACATCAATCAGACCATCCTAAATCTCATCCACTCTTCTCTTCTCCCCTCCCCTCCTCTCTCTTCCCCTCCCCACCATTTTCTTCTCTCCTCTCCCACTCCTTCACCTTCCACCTACATTCAGATGTCACTGCCACCTGCACCCCACTACCATCCACCTCCACCCCAAATCCGATTCCACTACTTATCATTCACTTACAACTTTAACTTACTCCCACATCCCACTCTGTCATACTCTTAACTTTCAACTCTCTCTCTCTCTCTCTCTCTCTCTCTCTGCACTTCACCTCCACTCAGCGGCTGCACCCTGTTTTAATGCCTTGTTATCCTTCTCCCTCTCCCTCTCCTCCCCTCCCATCACTTTTTCTGTCACCTTCCCCTCACCTCCCTCCTCATCTCCTCCGCTCTCTCTCTCTCTCTCTCTCTCTCTCCATCCCGTTCTTCACCTGCCCCTTCCCTCTTCATCCCTTTCTCTCACTTTCTTTCTATTCCATCTCCTTCCCCTCACTTCTCTTTCTCTACCCACCACTCACCCTCTGCTCCCTCTTTTTCTCCTCCCTCCTCTCCCCTCCTCTCTTTTCTTCCCCTCCCCTTCCCTACTTTTCCCGTCCCCTTCCTTATTATTCTTTCTACCCCCCAATTAACCCCTCCTTCATCTTTCCACTTCCCTTCTTCTTCACTCTAGTTGTTCATTATCACAAGTGCCCCCCTCCCCCTTCTCACTCTCTCTCTCTCTCACACACACACACACACACACACACACACACACACACACACACACACACAATCATTTTCTTTATCCTCAATCCACTTTTTTAACACTCCAGTCCATCCCTCCCATTCCATAATACTCCACACTCCACTTCCCATCACTTTCACCTTCTTTAACTTATATTTTCTATGTTGTTCTACGTACCTTCACTTGTCCCTCCACCTTCATTCCGTCCCTCCACCTCTGTATTCTTCATCCTCCCACTGCACCACCTTCCACTGCAACTCACCTCTTCCACTTCTTCCACCTCTTTCCATCCACCTCACCACCTTCAACTAACACTCAGTTCTTCCACTTCAGTTTTCCAACCTTCAACTTCCATCCTCCAACTCTACCACTTTCCACTGCCAGTCCCTCCATCCACGGCTCCTAAATCCTCCACTCCACTATCTTCCATTACCACTCCATTCTCACTCCACTCCTGGCCCCCACAATCCCCCCACAGCCTCTTGTCACCTCCACCTCCACAAAAGTGTCATGCAAATACAAGGGTGGTAATGCATGGTGCCCCCCTCCCCTCCCCCGTCAGGCACTCTCTCTCGCTGTCCTCACGCTGTTTTGTTCAGTCCTGTGTTCTTTCTCTGTATTTATTTTTACTCCCCCGACGAACTTGGTAGAGTGATGTATTTACTCGTGTCTGTTTGTGTACAACCAATCTCAAAAGCTGTTATCGGATTTCAATAAAATATGGTAGACAAACTGCAGTGGGTCAAGGAAGGGTTGCTTGCATTGTGAGATGGATCCGAATGAGGATGCTGGATTAAATTATATATTTTATTGGCGTCTGCAGAGGTAAGCACTCTCTGTTTTTCTGTAACAGGACAGACGAAGACCGTAAAAGTAACTGAACGAAGCAAGATAGAGGAATTACAGCAGTAAATCATAAATTTTATTGGGGATGGCGGAAGTACTAGCCTTCTGACTGCTTTCTAGTTTTAAATGTTCTCCCTATTTCTACTTTGTTCTTACTTTAGACTTCTCTCTCTCTTCTTTCTCCTCAATCTCTCATCAAACTCCTTTCCACCGTCTTCACTCAATTGTATAACATCTTCAATCCACCCCCCAATCTGTCATTTCCTCACTACCCCAACTCTCTCCTCTATAACCTGGGTATGTCTTCACTTTGCCTTCACTCACTTTGCCCACTGAATCCCCACTGACTGTTCATTCCGCAACCCATCAATCTGGCTTCAGTGTCCTCAATCTGTCCTCACTCACTCTTCTCCTGTTATCTCTTTGTCTTTACTGTCATGAGTTCCAAGTTGTTCTCATTTTCCTCAGTGTTGTCAGTCTGTCCTCACTCTTTTTCACTCTGTCCTCACCTGGTCTTCACTTAGTATGGAAGGAAGGCGCTGAGAATGAAGGACTGGAGCTGTTAAGTGCTGGTAGATGGATAAATAGTGTGTGTGTGTGTGTGTGTGTGTGTGTGTGTGTGTGTGTGTGTGTGTGTGTGTGTGTGTGTGTGTGTGTGTGTGTGTGTGTGTGTGTGTGTGTGTGTGTGTGTGTGTGTGTGTGTGTGTGTGTGTGTGTGTGTGTGTGTGTGTGTGTGTGTGTGTGTGTGTGTGTGTGTGTGTGTGTGTGTGTGTGTGTGTGTGTGTGTGTGTGTGTGTGTGTGTGTGTGTGTGTGTGTGTGTGTGTGTGTGTGTGTGTGTGTGTGTGTGTGTGTGTGTGTGTGTGTGTGTGTGTGTGTGTGTGTGTGTGTGTGTGTGTGTGTGTGTGTGTGTGTGTGTGTGTGTGTGTGTGTGTGTGTGTGTGTGTGTGTGTGTGTGTGTGTGTGTGTGTGTGTGTGTGTGTGTGTGTGTGTGTGTGTGTGTGTGTGTGTGTGTGTGTGTGTGTGTGTGTGTGTGTGTGTGTGTGTGTGTGTGTGTGTGTGTGTGTGTGTGTGTGTGTGTGTGTGTGTGTGTGTGTGTGTGTGTGTGTGTGTGTGTGTGTGTGCAGAAGAGGCCTATAGGCCCACAAAAGAGTCACTGCTGTGAGGCCATACTGAGCTATAGCAATATCCACTTTCACACCAACTTTCAATATTCATTTTCCCTCATTTTTTTTTCCCGTCAATTTCCTCCCTCTTCATGTCATTGTTTTTTTTTCAACGAACCCCCTCAATTCCATGACAGTTTCTAGTTCAATCTTGTTACCTAGAAACAACTTTATCTAATTTACTAGAGAATTTTCAAACCGGAGGAGTTAGACATTGCTCTCCTTAAGCCCTTCAATATTAAATAATTACCCTAAATTAAATATAAGCGTCAGGAGGTTACAAGAACAAAGTGAAATAATTCATTAATGTTAAGTGCTTATGGCGATAGATAGATAGATAGAGCTTATGGCTAGTCTGCCTCAATCTACAGCCTTCCTACTTTTAGCCAATCAAATCCATTCTCTTCCGCTCTGACTAACCATCATTATCGTCGGCATCAGGCTATTTAAGTTTACCGCCCTTCCTCTTCAAGTAACACACATTATTTTTTTCCCGCACTGACTGCCATCATCATCACCATCAACATCAACAATCATAAGACCATTTTCTCCTTAAAAAAAAAAATCATCATCATCATCTGCACAACATCCCTATTTCTCAATTAAGCATACTATGAGTAGGGGAAAAAAAAAAAAAAAAAAAAAAAAAATAGAGAGGTACCAACAAAGTAACCAGTGTAATGAATCCCACACCCACTCCCTCAACATTTCAACCTTCCAAATCCCTCTGACCAGCATCCCATATACTCGTGTACTGTAGATACTTATTCCTACCCTCATATCTATTGCCAAACGGTTTTATTTTTCCCTGACTTGTGTCCCATCTGCCTGTGTCAACATACTACTCCTTCCTTTCCGTCTTGCAGTTTCTCTCACACCGTTCCATTTCTCACCCACCTCCACTCATCTTCCAATATTTCTTCTCTGTCTGTCTGCCTGGTTATGACTCTCTCTCTCTCTCTCTCTAGCAATATTCCTAAAATGGCCAAATAATGACACGCTGACGACTCACTATACAGTATACCTATCCGTCTATCTGCCAATCTATTTTTCTATCCCACTTACTTTAGTCTCCTATAGGTAAGGTTGAAGATCAGGAAAGCCAGGGCAAGAAGGATCCCCAGCGTTGCCAACGAGGACATAATAACGAAGGCAGCCGGAGCGATCGTGTCCACCCTAAGCTTGAACACCCTGGACACCGGAGCCTCCCCCCCAGGCCACACCAGGGCACTGCACTTCGGACAGGACAAGTCAAGCCGGGACTCCTCGGGGTGGTACAGGGCCACTTTGACAGGCCTACCGTCTGGGGAGGGGAGAGGTTACAAATGGTTAGAATCAGGGGAGCTGTAACCCCATAATAAATAAAGTTCAAGAGATCCCTTCTTCAGCAGTCCACTATCCTCCTTTCGGGGGATAGGGAGGGGACTGAGGGGACACATCGCCCGGTCACATCGATGCCACCACACGAAGGCGTCCCTCTTCAACACCAAGTAGCAGAGAAAGGGAGTCACTGAGAGGCTGAAAGGAAGAATCGGGAAAATGGACGAAGAGAAATAAAAGATTTGTAACGAATTACTCTGGAAGGGAAGAGAGAGAATGGGTATGAGAAATAATAAGATGGTGTGTGTGTGTGTGTGTGTGTGTGTGTGTGTGTGTGTGTGTGTGTGTGAGAGAGAGAGAGAGAGAGAGGGGGAAGGATGGTCAGAAGGGAAGGAAAGGTAAACCCATCCATCACAGGGCATGGTCTCTCTTACGTAAAACTTCTCTGAATAACACACACACACACACACACAAAAGATTAAACTGAGGAAAAACCCACTAATTCCTCAGGGTTATGACCTATTTCGAATAAGCCTTCAGAAAGCAAGTATATTTATAACTCCCCCAAACTTCATTTAACTGAAGGAAATCCCAGCCCTCTAAAAGGTGGAAGAAGAGAAGAGAGAAGAAAAGAGAAGAGAACAGAACATGGAAGACAACGACTGTAGAAAAACGGAACAAGAAAGAAGACAAACAGAGAAAATTGAAGAAGCCAGAACATGTAAGCAGAAAGAGAGGAGAGGGAACGAAGGAGAACCCAAGCTGATGACAATGGGGAGAGAGGAGCGAGGACAGTGCAATACGGAAGAGGAGGAGAGAGAGTGGAGGAAAGCAAGAGAGAAGGAATGCAGAGTATGTTATAATGCAGATGTACCCTATGGTCTGATAAACAAGGACGTCAAAGCAAAGCAGGTGCGTTGTGACTGAAGATGCAGGTGTCGTGGGAAATAATGCTGAAAATAGGACACTCCAACGCTGAAACACAAACAAGGACCCTCTCACACTTAAACAAGGTACTCTTACACTGAAACATGGTACTCTCACACTTAAACAAGGTACTCTTACACCGAAACAAGGGCACTCTCACACCTAAACAAGGTACTCTTACACTGAAACAAGAACACTCACACAAACGAAATAAGGGTACTCCAAGGCTGAAATAGTGAAATAAGGTCAATTAGACGTTTGCAATATTGAAGCAAGGTCAGTGTAAGGACGGTATTATCTGTGTGTGTGTGTGTGTGTGTGTGTGTGTGTGTGTGTGTGTGTGTGTGTGTGTGTGTGTGTGTGTACCTCTCTCAGCACAGCACCGGGCCTCACTGCATACTGGGGAGGATTCACCATATTGAATTAGGGAGGAGAGAGATGTGTCTACGCTGGAGGAAGTCAGAGAGAGAGAAGGAGGGAGGAAGGAAGGGAGGAAGATGGAGGAAGAGAGAGAGAGAAGGAAAGAGGAAGTCAGGGAGAGACAAGGGAGGAAGAAAAGGGTGAGGAGGAAGGAAGGAAAGGAGAGTGAGAAGCAGGAAGAAAAAATTTACATGGAAGAGGGAGGGGGAGAGGAGAGAAGGGGACAGAAAGAGGGAGACAGCAGAGGAGATCGAAATAGAGAGGGGGAGAGAGGTGGGTTGATGGAGAGGGTAGAAACATGTGGATGACCGAAAAGAGAGGAACAGAAGGATGAGGGAGGGAGGGAAGAAGAAAAAGAGGGGGGAGAGAGAAACATAGCCCGAGGGAGGGAGGGAGAGAGAAAGAAGGAAGAGACGGATGGAGAGAGAGAGAGAGAGAGAGAGAGAGAGAACGATGGGAAGGACGTCAGGCACCCAGGTAAGGCAAGGACAGGTAAGGGCAAACGTGATTATGATGAGGTACATGATAACGCCACACCAGGGGGCCCACACACCAAACCCTCCCAGCTTACTCACTCGTAACAAGCGTAAACTAACCCTCTCATGGCTGGGTCAAGTCTAGAATTATATTCCAGGAATCGTCAGACAATTTTATTCAGCTGAGGGTGCAGAACAGGAGTCTGAAGGCCATATTCTCAGCGGTTAAGAAAACTCCCTACCACCTCTTCCTCTCCGATTTAGTTTTGGATACCGCCGGCTAATACCAGTTTGAACGTTTTATATGCAGAGTATGGTGATGGTAAAATGATTAAAGTAACCAAAAGAGGACGGCATGGTAATACTAAGCAAAATAAATCGCTTTGGAAGGGGTGTTAGGGAGAATACGGGCAGAATGTTTACACGGCTACCACTGACCTTCTCAAGATCGAAACAAATCAAGTACCGGTACTCTATTGTAGCAATGACCAGACGATTTTATTCATCCGACAGCACGTCCTAATATCCAGAGTGCTAAGCTACCACCACTCCACATTACCCTACCGTAAACTATCATCATCATCATCATCCAGACCTCTCGTCCCACTTTCCTGGGAGCAAGGGAAAAAAAGCTAATGGATGAAAATAATACTGTAAATTAAAACAAAACCCTGGTGTACATTACTTGCCACCAATGTTCTCACTGACAGTCAACTCTACTAAAACTAAGGCTTTGCTGCAGGTCTTATGTCATCTTGAAGCGCCTTCTGTTTTTACTGAAGCACAACCATGTCCTTCGACTATGATCTGGTTTGAATTAAATTTAATAATTTTATCTCTGGGTCATTCAGTACCGCCCGGAAACATACAGTCATGACTCTCAAAATTAGTTTTCCATGAAGTGGGCATAAATACATAATACAGACAGATAGACAGACAGACAGACAGACAAACAGACAAATAGCGGTGCACATTCAGTAGCAAAGACCAGGATCCTAAACATGTACCGGGTATGGAAGTGAATAAACAAAGCATAAGCCACAATAAACAACAATGCAGCCGTACCGGGAATTCAACAGGGAAACTATGGCCTCTGATGATGCCAGTCGATATTTAACCCCATCACACCGAGGACGTACTAGCGAATTTCCTAAACCTGGAGAGACACGAAGGGTTGAAGGAATAACAAAACACACTGCTGATTCTTTGAGACCAAGGACGAGGCTAGAAAACTGAAGTCAGCATACAAAAGCATCTCCAATAACTCTAATTTCTACTAACTAATCCCTTACAATGTCTACTTACTGAAGCAATCTTTACTAACTCCTTTTAAATTTAGTCTCGCTACTTCCAGACGAAATTTATCACCTAGGTAACGACCCCACGTAGATAAGGATATTAAAGAGATGTAAGCTGTATTAAGACTGTAAGCGTGTAAGAGGCGAATGTAAGAGAGGAGGGCGAGCAATGGAAGAAGGGGAGGCCGCGAAAAGAAGGGAAATGAGGAGGAAAGAAGGGTGAGAGAGCGGAGGACAGAAGAGGAAATGGTCAGGAAATGAAAAACATGAGGGTTGGAAAGGGAGATGTGAAAATGGGATGAAGGAGAGAGAGAGAGAGAGAGAGAGAGAGAGAGAGAGAGAGAGAGAGAGAGAGAGAGAGACAGCAGGTTAAGTTAATAGAAAGAAGGATGAAGGTGCAGGGAGAGAGGTAAGGTAAGCCAAAGGGGAGACTAACTGCAATTACCACAAGCACCGGAGAAGAGAATGAAGTTTACCCTCGTCCAGAATTTGTGTTTACTGTCCTTTAACATTATAGTGAAAAACGAAGGAAGAGAGGCAAATGCTTCTCGACTACAAGAGTTAGTAACCACCTAAGCCATGGGACGATTTTATTTAAGCACAAACCAGACGATTTTATTTTAGGAAAGTCATGTCCGGCTTGTAAGGGTTAAATAACCTCAATAAACTCAACATTCCCAATATGTTTAAGTAAAAAACAGAGCACACGTATCATGATCATCATCATCATCATCATCATCACCATCACCACCACCACCACCACCACCCTTATCATCACCTAACACTCTTTCCCACACAATAAATAGGGCAAGCAGGATCCATAAACACGAGGATGAAAGCACAGAATTAAGAAACGATACGATCCTTTAAATTTACACGAGAGACCGACCCAAAGCTGTATAAATCATCGAACCCTAACACCACCAAAACAAAACCTCTCAAGGAACTAAAAAAAACTGATGACGAAAATAGGGGTTTAGTGGAGGCTGATTCTAACCCCCTAACTATGATCAAAATCCTTAAGTTAGATATAGGAGTTAATTAGTTGTAGAAATATAGGAAAAGGAAACCACTGTGGTGCGAGTTGATGGCGTCTCTCTCTCTCTCTCTCTCTCTCACCTTTGATCCTTCCACTCCTCGTTCATTTTCTAAACCTCCTCCATTATCTCCCTCATGAGCACCTCCCTCCCTCCCTGTCAAACAATCTTTCTCCCATCCTTCTTTCTACCACCCCTACCTCTCCTTCTCCCTCTCTATCTTGACTCTTTCCTTTCCTTACTCTCCCTGTAACCTCCCTCTCTCCCTTTTTGACTAAATTCTTCCTCCCTCTCTTTCTACCTATGTGCTCTCCTTCCTCCTACTTTCTCTTCCCTCTCCCTCTCTTCCAGTATCATCTTCCTCCCTGTGTGTTCGCTCCTTCTCTCCCTTCCTTCCAGAATCTCTTCCTCCCACCTTCCTTCCGTTTTTTCCCTTCCTTCTTATTTAATCCCTTCAGCCAAAGGATGTTTATTTATATTTGATTCTCTTTACCTCCACACGATTTAACTGAAACGAGACAAATTCCCTCCTTCCATCCCCCCCCCTCTTTCTCTCTCTCTCTCTCTCTCTCTCTCTCTCTCTCTCTCACTCACTCTCTCTCAATCCGATCTTACCTTCAAGCATGGCCTAGTCCCGGAAGATACAAACTCTGGTGATTGTTCGTAATTGAGAAAGGCAGAGTGAGAGAGACCAGGGAGTGGGGACCGTGAGAGAGAGAGAAAGAGAGAGAGAGAGACAAGTTCCCGATCTACCCTTCCTTCTCCCAACCACCACCCTTTTCACACCCTCTCAATCTCATATTTAAAGAGTCCGCAAAAGAAATATAGTTACATATAAGTTTGATGAAATTCCATGATATTAAATTTATTCATATGCTCGACTTATCATCTGATTTAGAGTGATTTCAAAATGTTTTATGCGGATGACTGGATGATAAGGTTGATACATGGTCGTTGATTTAGGCTATAGTATAATTCTCTCTCTCTCTCTCACACACACACACACACACACACACACACACACACACACACACACACACACTCAAACCACTCAAACACACTTGCTCCTCGCTTCTCTCAACTTTTTCCTTCTTTCATTTCATGCCTCTTTGCTCTCTCTCTCTCTCCCTCTCTCTCAACCACTTTATTACATCCCAACATGACAACAGTGCAGCCAATCCTAGCCACAAGGCCTCTGCAAGTGCTACTAATGAGAAACATGTTGCCGCGGGGAAGTTGCGATGGTGTTTTTGATGTAAGATATTGTCGCGGGCCTCTTACGTGTCTCCCTGGACCCCGTCTTCATTAGAAATTTTTGTTTACTTAATATTCTCTTCCTCTCTTGCATATAGACAGGATGGTCTGAAAATAACACAGCACTTGAAACCCACCGTGACCGCTCTTCCCTAGCCATTTTATTCTGCATATCACTCTCTCTCTCTCTCTTTAGCAGAAAGGGGTGACACGTAGATAGCACAGCACTTAACACCCGACGAATGGTATCTTGTGAGTTAGAGGTAGGGTTTAATCATAGGTGTGGGTGTAGGACTAGGAATGGGCGTGGGTGTGGCAGTGGGAGTCGGAATGGGCGTGGGTGTGGCAGTGGGAGTCGGAATGGGCGTGGGTGTGGCAGTGGGAGTAGGAATGGGCGTGGGTGTGGCATCGGGGGTAGGAAACTAATAAATGATGCAGGGTAGACAGTGATTACGCAAACCGGGTCGCCCGCACAAAGAAATCGCCCGGCGGAGTAAAAGAGGAGCGTTATATATGGACCACCCTATACTCGTATATTATAATTTAGAGTAGTAAGACGAAGAGCGGTATAATTTCGTTAGCTTAGAAGATCGTGCTAATAATGGCCACTCCTTAGCTAAATAATACACTGACAGCCGCTTCCACACCCCTTCCTCCTTCCTCCTTCCCTTATCAATCTACTCCTCTCCCTTCCATCCGATCTCTCTCTCTCTCTCTCTCTCCATTCATTTACTGCCTCTCTCAGCCTACCCTGCTCCTTCCTCCATCCCTCCACAACCCCTCCGGTTTTCTCCCCTCCCCTTCAGTCCACCTCCATCCCAACTCTCCTCTTCTCTCCACCACTCCCCCTCTCCTTCCCTCCCCCTTTCCCCTCACTACGTGCATTGAGGCGTGCTTCCTGCGACCCAACCTTTTCACGGTGCACGTAATGTGTGGGTCAGACTTCTTGCTGGTCTGGGATTGCACGCACACATACACACACACACACACACACAGATAGAGAGAGAGAATCCTAAAAAAGCGATATATGGAAATACAGGTTGGTCCGTACATAGCACTCCGCATGGCAGTATCTTGCTTATGTGTTGCGGGGAGTGCTCAGGCTACTGGTGTGGGCGTGGGGGGTGGCAGTGAAAGAAAAGAATAAGTGATGGAGGACAGACACTGAAAACACAAACAACACCGTTCCCGCACCACACAAGGCTCAGTCGACTGGTGTGGGCGTGGGGGTGGCAGTAAGCGTAAGAAATAAATTAGTGATGGAGGAGCGTCATATATGGATTTTCCTGTACAATGATGGGCAAAAGACGCAACATAGCCTAACCAGATGAAAAATTTTTGACTTTGCACTGCCAGACTTTTAATTCTAATAATGGGGACTTTGGAAAAATGGGTAGAGTTTCACAAAAGCGGGCAAACACACTTCCTTAATCTGGTTAGTATCCTTCCTGGCCTTTGTGTCCTTATAGGCCTACCGAGAATTCCTTTTATTGTTCAGAATTTTAATATTTTTACGACACTGTGATCTTTGGCTTGGTTGTGGACGATGTAATGGAGTTGGTGTTATAAAGGTGAACTGTGAGTGTGTGTGTGTGAGAGAGAGAGAGAGAGAGAGAGAGAGAGAGAGAGAGAGAGAGACGCACCGTATATCCTAATCTTTCAACACCAAATCAGTGCTCCATTTTAACCTAATCCCTATCCTCATAACTAACACTCTAACACATCACACAAGTTAATATAAAAGTTAGACAGACCATTTCATACACTCTACATAACTATCTTGCAGCTTTAGGGTGAGTGGTTCTTAGTAGTAATGCAAGTACTTAAGTTTTTCAGTCATATCTAACAAGCTGCTTATCTGTCTGTCAATCTCTAGTTATTTACCTCAGTCAATCTTTATTTCTGTCTATTCATCCTTCCATCCATCCATGCACCTGTCATGCTATCCATTCATCCATTTTTTATATCTACCTATCTATCTATCTATCTTTTACCGTCCCACGAAGAGTGCAGTGGCCTCTTCCTAAGTGATTTAGTTTCCATCGTACACCTAAATATTCTCACGTATGCTGTTCACATGTTATTAATATCAACAACTTTCAGAACACATACCATACAAAAAATATCAACGTTTATGAAGAGATATAACTTGCTCAGGAAGACGAGACAGAAAGCGACCTTCTCTACGCCCAGAAAAACAGAGGCTTTAGTAACATAAACTTTACGCTTTGGATACTTAAGATGGTACGCAGCACTTTACTTCTCCCATCTCTCTGTCCTCCCACCCTCCTCTCACCATCACAACTCCCTCAACAACCCTTTTCTCTCTTAATCCTCCCCTCCCACCCTCTTCACCCCAAGATTACACATCTCTCCCAACTCCCAATTCTTCCTTTCTCTTCTTTCCCACCCCCTTCACCCCACTACAACAACTTACTCCTAATCTTCCTTTTCTCCCTTAATCCTATTCTCCCACCTTCCTCTCCCCTAAATTATAACTCTCCCCTGACTCCCAATTCCCCGTTTTCATTTTCTCCTTATTCCTCTCCCCACGACTGCCCCACTGCTTGACTCCCTTTTCACCCTTAATCCTACTCTCTCACCTTCCTCTCCCCACGATTATAACATCCCCCAACCTCCCTTTTTACTTCCGCCAACGAAACTGGAGGAGGTTATATACTCACCCATGTTTGTTTGTCTGTCTGTTTGTCCTGACGATATCTCCGAAAGTTCTAAATGAATTTCAATGAAATTTTGTGGAATGGTGGACCTTGGGCCAAGAAAGAATGGATTAAATCTGGGGGCGGATCTGGATCCTGCAGTGGCATTGGCGGGGGTATGCGCTCAATGAGTGCTTTCTGGTTTCCCTTTGTTCTTGCATCCTCCCTCTGCGAACACTCCTTCACTCTTTCTCCTCTCCCCCACTCCACTCCCCACGTTCTCGATCGTCTCAAGTTTCCGACCTATCCCCTTTGGTACTCGGTCTCCCATCCTCCTTGAAACTGCCCAGCTCCATAATTCCACGTCTATCGCATTCCCCCATCTCTCATAAGTTTTCACCTCTCACATTCCCCATTTCTCCCACAATCCTTCAACTCACTCCCAATTCCCCTATCTCTCCAACAGTCTTTGATCTCTCTCACATGTTCCCAGCTCTCCCAAAGATCTATTTCTTCCCCTATCTACTATTTGCCCCACTTTCCCCACCTCTCTCACGCTTCCCCCCACATGTCACATCTCATCTTTCCCACACTTCTTTGCTCTCCCCTATTTCTCCTACACTCCCCACTTCTTTCAAGATTCCCCCACCCTCCCCTACACTCCCCCACCTCTATCACAATTTCCCCCTTCCCTACACTCCCCCCTACACCCCCATCTCTCTTTCAAGATTCCCCCCCCCATCCCTTCCCTACACTTCCTCACCTCTTTCAAAATCCCGTCCTCTCCCAGTCCTTTCATACAAACCCACAACTCTTCCCACCCTCCCACACTTCCACACCTTCCTCCACCTCTCGCACATTTCCTCCATCTTCTCTCCCCATTCTCCCCCACTTTTCAATAATCACAATTAGCCTACAGTCTTTCAAAAATCAGCATCAATACAGGAGGGCATCGCCGTTTTTACTCTAAGTTTCGTAACTAAAGAGAAAATCCGCCTTCAGGTTCTGCAAATATGCAAGGAATAGGTCTCCAAACTATTAAATCCGCTCACTACAATTTTTTTTCCCCTAAACTAAATAAAACTGGTGCCATCAAGAATAATGAGTATATAGAAAATTCAATCTTTGTGGCTTGGATGAGAATCAGCTTCCAAATTTTGTAAAGAATGAGCGATTTTAGATGCTGACTAGTTACCTATTGAATGGGATTCTGTTCAACTCTCTTTTGCAAGATTTAACCGGTACTCTCAGTTCTTCATAGTTATGCAGCTGGCCAACTCTGAAACTGTCTTCCTCAGTCTACATTTTCCCTCCACCTGTGACCTGCAGTCTTTCAAACGCAGTGTGTTCAAGCATCTCGAAATGACAAGTCGTTTAATGGCAATGTATCCAAGCATCTCGAAATGAACGGATCTTGATCGTACTATTCTTTTCTTCATTTTCTGGGAGAAGGACAACCTCTCTGCAGGATTCTAGTCAGTGGTTCTTTCTTTTTGTATAAAAAGTAATGTATGAAAAGAATTCGTGCCATGAAAAAGATAAGAGAATATAACTAATCTTGGTAACCATGTATGAAATCTATGCAAGAAAGTGTGCGATGCGTTCTAGCAACCGAAGAAGTCTGGCCTCATTATTTGTGGCACAGAGACTTCATTAGGCTTCTTCCATAACGATTCACTTGGCATATTACACTCACATTCTCCATTCTGTTAATATCGTTTCAATATCAAAACAGTTTCCATCAATAACATTCGATACTGAAGTGTGCTGTGCAAGGACGACAAGTTACGTAATCTCCAAAACTACTCACAATACGTCCTGTGAACCCAAGGCTGACTGTGCGTGTGTATGAGCGTATGAAGGAGGGCGGCGTGCGGTGTAACTGGATTGTGATTGGTTGAGGACGTGGCGGGAATACCATGTTCTGGGGAAGGTGCTGAGGGTGGTGGGGATGGGGAGGGGAGGGGCGGTCAGGGCGAATGGAGAGTGGGGGACGGGACAAGGGGATACGACGAAGGGGAATAGGAGATGAAGAGGGAAGAAGGGGAGAAAAAGAGGGGGAAGAGGAGATGAAACGGAGGAAGGGGAGATAAGGAGGGGGGGAAGGAGAGCAAATAAAAAAAGGGGTCGAGATGAAGGTGAATAGGAATAATGAAAAGAGGAGAGCGAAGGTAATAATGAAAGAGACTTAGAAGGAAATTACAATAATTAAAGGAACGAACGGAGGTCACACAGATGGGGAGGAAATTAAGAAGGGGAGGACGATAAGGGAGGAAGAAAATAAAGGAAAGGGAAGAGGGGAAGGGATATAGATAGGAAATGGGGAAATGTGAGAGGGGAAGAGGGGAAGGGATATAGATAGGAAATGGGGAAATGTGAGAGGGGAAAAGGAGGGATTAAATGGGGAGGGGATCAGAAGGGAGATGGGAGACATGGGGATATCTAAAGGGAAATGGGTGGGAATAAGTGAACGAGGGGAAAATAATGGAATGGAGTGGAAAGCGAACAAAAAAGGGGAGACGGGGAGTTTAGAGAGAGAGAGAGAGAGAGAGAGAGAGAGAGAGAGAGAGAGGAGTAAAAATAAGCAAATAAAGAAGACAAAATAAAAGTAGTAAGAAGGGAATCGAAGAAAAAAAGTCCTTTAAATGTACGATTCCTTGACTAATGCTGACTTCATCTTGATATGGGGAGAAGAAACTAGCTGGACGACTGCACAAACTCAAGATACGTCAAGATGTAGACAAGAAATCCTGACCAAAGTATCCTGATGTCCACTTTAAATTTATACATGAAGCATAATCGACCTACTTGTAAGTCGTATTGTACATAAGATACTGTACTTCCCCTTAATCTTATGCCTTCCAAACAACGGAGCAATATAGACCGATTTCACAGTCTTTAGCGAATCGCCCAGAAGCTCAAATGCCTGACAAAAAAAAAAAAATAAAAAAATAAAAAAAAAATAAAATAAAATAAAATAAAATCGGCCCGCCATGCATACCCCACCTTGGATCTGGTAGAAGGCGGTCACTCCCACTCTGTCAGGGCAGTCGAAGGAGATGGGGCCCTGAAAATGAAAGGAATGGAGATATTATTAGTCACCCCTCACATGATGCGGCGTCAGGCAATGAAGGACGAACAGACAGAGACATAGACAGCTTGATATATAGATAGATAGATAGATAGATAAACTGATACTGATAGATAAACTGAAGATAAATACACAGGCAGACGAATAGAGACATGCATACAGAACATGCACACAAAACAATTCTCTTAGTCCTAACTCGACTCGCTTCCCTCTTTTCTCCCCTCGTTTCTCTCTCTCTCTCTCCCTCTGCTCCTGCCCACCCATAAAGCACAAATACAACACACACACACACACACACACACACACACACACACACACACACACACACACACGAGAGAGAGAGAGAGAGAGAGAGAGAGAGAGAGAGAGAGAGAGCGCAGCCACTCACCTCCCATGCACCACCTCCTTTGAACCTCCACTATACCCTCCTCTTCCATCCTAAACTCAGCTAAAATGTCCTCAAGCCTCTGCGTCTCTCTCTCTCTCTCCCTCTCTCTCTCTCTCTCTCTCTCTCTCTCAGGCTACCACCAGACGATTTTGTTCATACCAACCCCTACCAGTCAAAGCATTAACAAAACCTATTTTGAGTAATTCCTTCGCCTTCATGGATTATTTCAGGCTTACCTTCGTCGACGAAATTGGAGAAGGTTATGTATTCAGGCGAGTCTTTTTGTTTGTGTAAAAGATATATCAAAAAGTCGCTACCGAATGTAATTGAAATCCGGTGAAAATGTGGGCGGTGGGTCAAGGAAGAGTTTATTACATTTTCAGGTGAATCCGGATCGGGATGCAGGATTCTTTTTTTTCTGTGTGTGTGTGTGTGTGTGTGTGTGTGTGTGTGTGCGGGGGGGGGATATGCGCTCCCTGAAACTGTGTAGCAGGGAAAACTAAGACCGCTGACTAACTGCCTATGTGAGACCGTAAAACTATTTGTCTGGTTAGATTCTGAGGTGGATCCGAATGCAAGAATAAATAAAATTTATTGGCACTGGCGGAGGTATGCGCTCCCTGAATGGTTTTTTGTTATTCCTGCTGACACCTGACGACTATTTAGGGTCTATTTAGATCAGTTTATATGGCACATCAATTCAAGTCAGGGCGAGGAGGAATCTAAAGAGGTGTGAAAAGGATGGAGGAGGAGGAGGAGGAGGAATCTAAGGAGGTATAAGGAGGATGAAGGAGGCGGAGGAGGAATCTAAGGAAGTATGAGGAGGATGAAGAAGGAGGAGGGAGGGGAATCTAAGGAGGTATGAGGAGGATGAAGAAGGAATTGGAGTAATCTAAGGAGGTATGAGGAGGATGTTGGAGGAAGAGGAGAAAGCTAAGGAGGTATGAAGAGGATGAAGGAGGAGGGGGAGGAATCTAAGGAGGTATGAGGAGGATGGAGGAGAAGAAGAAATCAAAGGAGGTATGAGGAGGATGAAGGAGGAGGGCGAGGAACCTAAGGAGGCATGAGGAGGAGGATGGAGGAGAAGGAGGAAGCTAAGGAGGTGTGAGGAGGATGAAGGAGGAGGAGGAGGAGGAGATATGAGGGAGAGTGTAATAACAGAGGTCTCGTGTATTAGTGAGACGTCGCCCTTCCTCCACTGTTTGTCTGTCAATATAATAGACGGATGGACGGACGGTACGGACAGGCTCTATATTCATCGTCAGGGGCTCTGTATGTACCTTCCTGTCTATTATTATGCATCTATATCGTTAGGCAAAATATGGTCCGCAGGTGTGTTAATTTGACTGTATATGCTTCTGTCGATATTATGTGTTTGTTACCGTCTTCTTCCTATTATTTCTTCCTATTATTTCTTTGTGCTGTCTATTTCCTTGCCCCTTTATCATTTATTATTTCTCGTGTCCTCTTCCTCTGGTTTCAGGTTACCTCTCTTTTACCTTCTCCTGTTGTATCCTTTTCCTCAGCAACTTCTTACATGGCTGGTCTCTTTCCTCAAGCCTTTCCTGTGGTTTCTCTTTCTATTTCTTTCTCTTCTGTGGTTTCCTTTCTTATTTTTTCCTTGCCTCTCTCCTTTTCACTCTTCTTCCTGTTTGCAATTTTCCTTCTTATGGTTTATTTAATCTTCTTCTGTGATTGCTATATATTCTTCTGGTTATTTTTCCCACTATTTCTTCTTTTCTGTGGTTTATATCTTGTTCATCTCTCTCTCTCTCTTCATTCTTTTTCGTGATTTATTTTTTACCAGTCGCTTTCCTTCTCACTGATAATATTTTCCTATGGTTTCTTTTCCCCCCTTTTTCTTCTGTGGCATATTTTCTTCCACTCATTTCTTTTTTCTCTCTCTCGTTTCATTTTTCCTCTCCGGTTTCTTTTTTATCTCGTTTTTTTTTAGTTCCCTTTTCCCTCGTTACATTTTTTTTCGTTTTCTCTCTTCTCTTTCTTTTTTACTTTTTTTTTTTTTTGGCCTTGTTTCTTTTCTTCTTTGGTTACCTTTCTCCTCTCTCGTTTCTTTTCTTCGTTCATTTTCTTTTTTCTCTCGCTTCTTTTTCCTATCTCTGTTTTTTTTCTCTCTCTCTGGTTTCTTTTTCCTCTCGCTTCTTTTTCCTCTCTCGTTTCTTTTTTCTCTAGTTTCTCTTTTATCTCCTGTTTCTTTCTTTTTTTCTTTTTTTTTCTGTGAGGTTTCGTTCTGACACACCAAACAATTCTCAACAGCCAAGGGCTGAGTTAAAGTTTGTCAAGTGTCACTTTTGAGAGATCGGGGGGCGTGAGAGAGAGAGAGAGAGAGAGAGAGAGACAGAGAGACAGACAGACAGACAGAGAGAGTGTTAAGAGAAAATGAAAGGCAGGAGAAAATAAGAAAAAAATAATAATGAAAACCAACATGAGCAAGAAGTGCTAATTTAAAGTCAAAAGTGAGTGAGCGAGAGTAAAAGTGAGAGAATATGTGAGTGAGTAAAAGAGAGAGAGTGAGCAAGGTGTTGTGGTAAGTGTAATAACCACCTTACAAACTTTAGCACTCCTCACATGCCAAAAGGGGGTGAGTAAGGAAGTAAATGAGTGCGTGAGTGAGTGAGTGAGTGAGTGAGAGAGTTAATAAGTGAGTGACTAAATACTTAACTGACTAAATAACTGAGTGAGAGAGTGAATGGATAAGTAAATATGCGAGTGCGTGAATGGAGAGTGAATACGTAAGCAAGTAAGTGAGTGAGTGAGTGAGAGAGTGAGCAAGAGAATGTTGTGTGAGTGTAATAACGTCAACACCACAACTTCAGCTCTCGACATAAGCCAAGAGGCCACCTCGAGGCGATAACAGTATTTTTTCGCACATTTTTTCCCCACATACTTCAGCCTCAAACACCACAACTTTCATCATTATTTTGAAGTTTACATTAAGACAAAAAGTGTACTTATATAATCTTGGTCCTTTGTATTTCTGTATTCCACCAATCCCTTTTATAAATTATCATCATCATCGTCATTACTATCATCATCATCATCATCATCACGTTCCTTTTTCCCACTTCCAGAAAGAGTAAGGTAGAGGTTAGAAGACAAGGCAAAGGAAAGAATAGGATAGTGAAGGACTTATCAAGAGCATGCTCAAAGAAATAGGCCATACACTCCTTCAATCAGTAGAAAATAAGGTGATGATGATGATGATGATGATGAGGCTGGGATTTATTCTAATTTCACTCTCGGGATAGAATGACGAGCCATCCTTATATTAAATGTTCTGCACCCCAACCCTCTTGATGGGAGTGGATGAAAGTGTAAATTACTGAAAACTCCATTACTGCCAGGGGTGTCTCTGTTACCTAGGTATAAGCACGTCGTTCGAACATGAAATATCTATAGCCGTAGGTAGATCATTTTTTATAATCTCCACGTGAACTCTGTCACATAAAGACAGACCGACGCTAAGCTGCCGGAGTACAAAACACTGTCTCTTCAATTCAAGAACAACATTTGTTACATCCTCGCTGCAAACTGAGGATTTCTTGTACTTCGGCTGAAAATCTCGAAGGGATTAGAAATTTCCAATAAACGCCTTCATTAAGAAAAGTCTCCCCAAAGCTACATAAAACTGTCAGGTGATAGCAAGAACAGAATCGAAAATACGGCATATGATCGAAGTGTCTATAAACTGAATTAGGGCCAGCTCACTTCCTTGTCACATTGTAAGATAATAAAAATCCATGGTCCCCTCTTGGCAATTCGAATCGATGTGAGTCTAAGATAATGAAAAATAAATAAATAAAAATGGTGGGAACACTGAGGGTACGCGGCACGAGCACTAAACCTGTCAGGAGTCATCATTAGCGATAGGTGACTGGGCCAAACAGAAATGAGGTGGTGGTGGTGGTGGTGGTGATGATAATGATGATGAAAGTGGTGGTGATGGTGGTGTTGAGTGACGGTGTACTGGGGTGCGATGGCGGTGGTGTTATTAGTACTGACAGTGATGATGATGATGATGATGATGGTGGTTGTGGTGGTAAAGGTGGTGGCGATGAGTGACGGTGGTATTGGGGGTGTGATGGTGGTGGTGTTGTTAGTACTGACAGTGATGATGATGATGATGGTGATGATGAGTGCGGTGGTAATGGTGGTGGAGGTAAATGAGGTGATGGTGGCTGTAGTGACGGTGATGGTAATGGAGATGGCCTGGGGATGTCACGCATGTTACGATCCTCACCACTGTTTTACTACCGGGCCTATTGACACCTGACCTGATCTCACTAATCAACGTTAACCTGACTCTCCTTGACATGGTCGTACCCGGCGTCATTAACCAAGACCGCACGTAATGAAACCCGAATCTCCTTGACCTGGTCGTACCTGATGTCATAAAGCAAGGCGGCACGTAATCAATTTTAACCCGACTCTCCACCTGTTCTTACCTGGTATCATTAATTACGACCACACGTAATTAACTGTAACCCGACTCTTAACCTCGCTTTACCCGGTGTCATTATTCAGGACCACAAGAAATTAAAGTTCACCCGACTCTCAATCTGGTCTTACCTGGCGTCATTATTCGAGACCACACGTAACACAACAAATCCATGCCTACCTGACGCCAGACCCTCCTGACGATTTTACCTGACCTCAAAAATTAATAGCAACCTAAATCTCGCCCACCTAATCAAAACCAAACCTCACACACCTAACCACTGTCAACCTAAACTTACCTGATCTTACTAGTTAAAGCCAACTTGACTCTTCCTGGTTTGATCTTACACTTCCTCAGCAATCAAAGCCACTCCTCACCTAAGACTAAACTCGACAGACACCTGACCTCACCCACCTAACCTCACTAATGAAGGCCTCACCTGACTCACACACGACGGAGCCTCCCACGTCACCACCACCTCACAAGACTGACACGGACCACACAAGATAAAAGACAAGCACCACTCACATCCAACAGCTCTATAATTCAACTTGATTACGACCTCACACACGAAAAATCAGTCCAAAGAGATCACCACAAACAACGAGAACCATAAAACCACATTCATGATTCTGGGGTGACCAAACACAGAAAGATTACATTATTATCAAGATAAGGTATTTAGAGTTACAATAAGAGAGAGATTATACAAACTAAGATTCTACATTGCTAAGGACACGACATGGAGTACAAGTAATTTAAAGTTACATAAAACTAAACCACACATGATTAACACACCCACTACTACCACTACTACTACTACTACTACCACCACAACTCTCTCTCTCTCTCTCTCACACACACATATACACAAATAACCCCTTCCCCATCTCAGCACCTCAACCTCTCCACCTCCCCTTCTCTACTCACCGACACGCCCGTAAACCGAAGTCTCTGCATCGTATCCAGGATCTTGTCGGCCATGTCCTCACGGGAGTAGTCGAAGGAGTCCAAGTCAAAGCGCTGAGAGTCTGCATCGCCGCCCCCTGTCTCCCGATGGCGATGAGGGCGCGACGTGTCCTTTGCTTCCTCGGTATCGCCCTGTAGTCGTGCTAGTCTTCCGAGGACCCTGCGTCGGGAAGATAATATTTTGTGAGACAGTGGATCGTGTTCAAAGTGGATGTGCAAATTCGTAAGACCTCCTCCTTACCTATATATTATGCACAGTACATCTCAACATCTTCTGACGATGTATTGTGTGTGCGACGGTGGACCGTGTTCTAAGTGGCTGTGGAGATTCGTAAGATCTCTTCCTATTTATTTTGCACCATATTCGTACACCTCAATATCTCATGTACATTACTGATGCATATTATATTGCGAATAAAACGATACAAATAATACACAAGAAAACAATGAGGTGTATCAAGCAAAATAAAGAAACGAAAGTAGGTTCGATAAAATTTCTTGCCATACAGAAAACAGCCCTTTACATCTCTGGAGTGCCGAGCTAACGAAGTGAGAATTCAGCCCTTCCATCTCGACTGATTTTTTACGTTTCCTGCTCTGGGCATAGTTTTGACAGCCCGTTCCCTAAGGCCCAGCAGTTGTGTGTGTCCTATTCCTTCACATGTCACCACTTTGGCACTATTATATACTGATTACATGCTAGGGCTATCACATAGGACTGGTGTAACGGTACTATCGGTGGTGTTTTTATGGTTGGTGGGCCTTGCGGAAAATGAGAAAAATTAGTTAGTTCAAAAAAAGACCTCATTTGGCCCTGATACAATTTCGAGACCTATAAAATATATATATATATAGTCTGCAAATGTTGAATCAAATATCGTTCCCCAAACTAAGAATGATCTAAATTTTTTGTCACTCACACATACCCCACATACCAAAATAAATGGAGAAATACCTCTCACGCCCATTTCCACTGCGACTCAGGCTTCCTAACTACCCGGTCACGCATTGAGGGAAGAGTTGTGTAATTATTCCACATTGTTGATTAGGCTTTTTTTCTTTTTTACTCTTATACGAGGAGGTCACTACAAAAACTAATACAATCGTCTGGCGGAGGCATGAATAAAATAGTTATGAGAGACATCGTGGTTGGAGGGTTAAAGGAAATAATGGATCTGTTTGTAAATAAATAATTAACTTGCGAGGCTACTACAAGCACATCAATCAATTACAGAGAACACTGAAAATATATTACAGTATTTTTCCATTTCCTCAAGGTCTAGCTGTACCAGGGCACGTCCATGTCATGTTGCATAACTGTATACATAAAAATTAATTCTTCACGTTATTATTTTTGCATCCTTCTAACTACTTCCAGACGATTTTACTCCGCTCTGGAAAGATCCCATGTCGTGAAGGAGTTACACACCATCTCCACTAAGTCATTAACTGTATTCCTACTGCCTGTGACCTCCAGTCTTTCAAACGCAGTGTGCCCAGACATCTCGAAATGAACGGATCTTGAATTTGGCTTTCTTTGTTTTTTGTTTTTTCTTAGAGGGAACGATTTGCGGGCTCCTGGCCTTTAGTTCCTTCTTCCTTCCATTAAAATAGAAACTACGTGAGGTCTTCCGTAGTCTGAGTAAGATGCAGTGGTAGCTAAGTTTGACATATTAGGCGTCTTGGCCCTGAAGGGGTGAAAAAGGCTCATCACTTCCCCACGTGAAATATGTGGAGGTTAAATGCAGACTTTCGGGTAACAAAAACGAAAGCAAGTCTGAAGGTAGCAGGATTAAACAGAACATGTATCATCGGACTCAAGGGATTACGTGGATCAATGAATTAACCAGCCGAGCCCGATTATGTTGGATTTATTTTCTTTTTGGTGCTACTGACGATTTTACTCAGCTCAGGATTAATTTTTCGAACTGGAAGGGTTAGATTCGGCTTTCACTACCAGATGGTTCTCCTATGCTGAATAAAATCGTCTGGTAAGAACAACACATAGCCACATGAAAGACTTGACCGAGCTGAAGGGGTTAAAGAAGGCAGGTAAGCACGCACACACACACACACACACACACACACACACACACACACACACACACACACACACAACGTCCTCGTACTGAAGAGATGTAAACACGAGCAGCTTACCATGGGACAAGGGCAATTATCTTCTTATGTTCTTATGTTCAGTGATGCTTTAAATCAGTCAGTTCACACACTATCGTCATTTTCCAACACCAGTAAGCCTTTGATCATTTCACAACGATAATGCTTTAATGTATTTTATATCTGACTTATTGTATTATTTTTGTATGATTCTACTGTTATATTGTTCACTGTATTACTGTATTATTGCATTACTGTATTACACTGTTTCACTGTATTGTATTACTGTTGTATTATTGTGTTGGGGTACTGTATTTTATTATTCATTGTATTATTTCATTATCGTACTGTATTATTGTATTGTATTACTGCACTGCTGTACCGTATTACTGTATCTTATTATTGCACTATATTATTGTATTATTTTATTTTCTTCTTATCACCATACGATTTCTTTTATATTAGGAATGGAATTTTCGAACTGGAGGATTATACATATAGACTTCATTTATTTTTTTTTTTCACTGACAGTGGCTCTTTGGTGAATAAAATCGTCAGCAAGAAGAATTAATGAATTACTTTCAACACGGCATCGGGCTGAAGGGGTTAACATCGCCAATTCGCAACCTGACATGTTTTTCCACAACAACAAAACCTTTAGATCGAGATGATGATGATGATGATGATGATGATGATGAGGAGGAGGAGGAGGAGGAGGAAAAAGAAGAAAAAGATAATGACAATGATGATGATGGAGAAAAAGAATTGAGAGATGACAATGATGATGATGATGATGGAAAAAAAAGAATAAAGAAATGACAATGATGATGATGATGATGTGATAACGACGACAACAGCGACCATAACACGATAAACACAACGACAACGATGATAATGACGCTGCTGGCTGTCGCTCTATACATTTCCAGAGGGGGGTGGGGAAAGGACGAGGGGTGGGGGGGGGACAGGATGGGGCAAAATAATATTGATATATAATGCATCAACAGCTCTCACCAAAATAACCTGGTCCCCATTTTTACCCCTCAACCCCCCTCCCCCCTCCATTGGGCGGAAATGCCAGTTCCGAAATTACCTTTTTTTTTTTTTTTTTTTTTTTTTTTTTTTTTAAGCTCGTGTGGATCCAGAGCTGCTTATACTTTTTTTTTTTTTTTGAGAGCAGATTATAATATACCTTTCACCATGTATTTATTTATTCATTTATTTTTCTCGCGTTTAGTGCTAGATTTTTTTTGTTCTTCCAAGTTCCATTTTTTTTTTTTTTTTTTTTTTTTTTTTGTGTGTGTGGATGTAATGCTGGTTTATTAAAATTTTGGCCAATACCTTATATAGAGAACGGAAGGTGTGAGTTGGGGGCAGGGCAGCGTAATGGCAGAGAATGACGTGGAGGCGATTTGTTTGTAGCCACCCCTTACGGGATTAGGTCGTCTGGCTATAGCTAGACAGACAAATTATATTACACTTTGCGATATTTACTTCTATATTTTTTTCACGCTTAGTAATATATTAAATTTATGATAATCAAGCTGTTTCATTTTTTGGCTCGCGTTAATAGTTGGGTGTGGAGTGGGGTTTATAAATATTAAAATTATTATAATTATTATTAATATTATTATTATTATTATTATTATTATTCTACCGCCCTGGTAGCGGGTACTTTGTTTTGGTCTCGTCTGTCTCTCTGCTCTTTTGGTCTCGTCTGTGTCTCTCTGCCCTTTTGGTTTCGTCTGTCTCTCTGCCCTTTTGGTCTCGTCTGTCTCTCTCTGCCCTTCTGGTCTCGTCAGTGTCTCTGCCCGTTTGTCTCAGCTCTAACTTAACTTACAGATCTATCTCGTGAACAAAATAAATCGTCTGATTGGAGAATGAATAAATAAATAAATACGTTATAGGACTGAGGGTTTTAGTGCATTAGACCCCACTTACCAGGACATTGTAGGCTTGCTTGAGTTGATAGGCAGCTGGTGGAGGCCGGAGCTACATTGCTGCGAAGAGATGAGGAATGGTTGGCATTAATTCAGTGCTATTAAAAACATACTTTATCATCATTATTATTATCATTCTAACACCATTTAAAACTATAATGTTCTTCACAACCATTATTATTATTATTATTATTATTATTATTATTACTACTACTACTACTACTACTATTATTATTATTATACCATCACTCTCCACAATCAGTTCAACCATCATTAGAATCTTACTATATATACATCATCACCATCATCATCACCAACTTAATCCTTATTTTACATTGAAAAATGGGGTAGAAATTATTTACAAGAGCATGTCATACAGAATTATGAGCAAACACATACATCATCATCATTATCATCATCATCATCATCATTATCATCGCATTTCATATTAATAAATGAAGTGGGCAGTATCCTTAACCACACAAAGCAAGTATTCGATGACAATTATACATACATACGAATGCATATACATCCATACATACATACATACTCATCATTATCACAACGCCATTTTCCACTAATAAAAGGAGTGATTGGGATTTTAAAAAATATCGAAAAAGAATAAAATTTTTGGTGTGATAATCAAGAGTGCAAAAACAACGGGAAGTAATTTCACTGGCATGTCAACTTTGATGCTGATAATGAAGCTGTCCATCTATCTATCTATCTGTCTATCTGACTATCTATCTATTTATCTATCTATCTATCTTCTGACGCCGCATCCTGTGAGGGGTGACTTCTGATGCTACCGTGCTGAGATGACAATTCCAAATATATCTACCTTAAATCGAGGAGCAGTACATTTATCTATCTATATATCTGTCTGTCTATCTATCTATCTGTCTATCTATCTATCCATCCATCCATCCACTTATCTATTTAATGCCTGATGCCGCATCCTGTAAGCAATAGCCTCGACAAAAGGACCTTCAGGCATTTCATCCCTACTCATTACCAACCCCCTCATCCCAAACATAAATCCCGTATACTCTCATCCTTTATCTTTCCATTTGTTCTCAGTCTCGTTCTTCTCCCTCTATCCACCTGCCCCCTCACTCTCCTAGTCAGTCTCTGCCTCTCCACTTGATCCACAGAGCTGAACCACCTCATTTATTTATTTATTTATATATTTATATTTTCCCACATCGCCCTTTATATCACATTCTCTACGATTTCTTTCACTTCTTCATCTATCCCTCAACGCCACTCCCTCGCCTACTTTTCTCCTTCCTTGTATTACTTGATTTTACTTTATTTCACGTACCTTCAAAATCGTACCTATTCAGTCTGTCTTCCTTTTGCCTTAGTTAATCTGAACCATCTCCCTCCTTGTTTACTATTTTACCATACTATAATAATAATAATAATAATAATAATAATAACAATAACTAATAATAATAATAATGATAAAATCTGTTTGTCTACGACCTTAACCTACAACTACTACTACTACTGCTACTACTACTACTACTACTACTACTAATAATAATAATAATAATAATAATAATAACCTAATCTCCCCATCCCATTTCTTGCATAGTATTTAACCTAACCTTAAGACCCAAGAAGTCTACCTTAACACTTGATATGATCCTACTTATCTTAAAATTATAGTCCACCTTAATGCTTCCGTCTCACCTGTCCTTCACCATCGTTGTACCTGGTGGGATGGTTGACCTTGGTGACGCTGTTGACCTCGCGCCTGTTAAGTCTCTGGTGACCTCTCCTGACCTCCCCTTCCTCCCAGATCTGTGGAAGAAAGACAAGACTTCAGGCTACCTTCTCGTGGGTGTAGAAGCCTCCCTAACACTTCTTCCTTACTAGTATTCTTTCACTATGAGATATATGACTGTAATATTAAACTGTATCTTATCTATGAAGAAAGGACACCTGTAATTTGTATCTTATCTATGAAGAAAGGACACCTGTAATCTGATGTATGGATATTCTTTTATTTAATTTGTTTTTCCTTCCTCTGGTTATGTGGAAAAAAAAATAAATAAATAAAAGGACATACAGGGCGGTCTGAAAATAGCTCTCCACTAGAAACTCACTTGGAGGAACCTTTTGTGCTGCGGGTACGGCTCAGTCTGCAGGCTTGGGTGTGGCAGTGGGTAGAGGAAATGAGTAACTGGCGTAGGATATTGGTGTGGCAGTGGAGAGAGGAAATAAACAGCACAGGACAAATATTAATAACGCCGAGTCTTCCCCACAACACACACACACACACACACACAGAAAACTAACCGGCAGCGTAGAAGTGCAGCGTTATGTATGGACCACCCTGTATTACGGAGAACGAGAATAAATCGCTAAGGGAAATGTGTTAAAAAGTCTCCTGTGCTGCATTAATCGCTAAGGGAAAGGTGTCGGAAAGTCTCTCATGCTTATATCTCCTTTTAAAACCCGTAGTCCAACTTTACCATATAATTTTAAATACCATAAAACGATTTTCTTTAGTAGTACAAAAATCCTGGTCTGTGTGGGCAAAAAATTAAGTGAGAGAAAACGGTCCACTTTTTTTTTTCTTTTTTTTTGCGAATTAGGGTTGGGTGTTATGGTGATGACGATAATTATGTTTTCAAAATGCATAGAAAAGTGTCCCCTGTTAATTGTATTTCAAAGTTACAGAAATCCATTAATTATTTTCCAAGGTTACAGGAATTCACTAAAATTCTAACAGCCCTGAGGTATGAATGAGGGCTGGAGTGATGATAGTGATGATAATTATGTTTTCGAAATGTATTGAAAAAAAAAAAAAAAAAAAAAAAAAGGTCCCCCCATAAATTATATTCCAAGGTTAGAGAAACGCGCCAGAATGTTTTTTTTTTTTTTTTTTTTTTTTTTTTTTTTTTTTTCCCCCCCCCATGGGGCTGCTTTCTGTGCTATGGCGATTGCGACCTTTTGATGGTTCCCCTCACTCACACCCCTCCAGCTCCACCCCTCACTCACGCACTCACTCACTGCTCCCCTCACCATCAAAAGCCCATCACCGTCACTCGCTTTCACTGCATATTATTCAGGGCTACATCGAACCACACCAAACATCCTTCACCACAACTCCCAGCTACCTCGCTTCATCACACACTTCTCACCACCACACTCAGCCACACCACTTATTCACCAACCGCCCTTCACCACAACATCCAACCACAGTACCTCCCTTCACCACACATCAATCACTACCACATACTAATTATAGACCACTCACAGCTACTTTACACTACAAATTCTCACCACACACCACACTAGATAAATGTTCATCACCAGAATCTCGTAACACACTACTCCCATCTACCTCACACCACCAAATTTATACCATAATTCACTCAACCAAGACGCATCATCCATCACCCACTCACCAAAACGTACTGGCCAACGAACTGCGACTAACTCATTACACATCACTCACTCACCACCACCGTCTCGCCACGCTCTCCTGCACACACCATTCACCATCACACTCATCACACACACAGCCTCACACTACCACACTCGTCGAAACTCATTCACTCACCACCACCACCATCACCATTTTCTCCCTTACCACACACCACACCACCACACAGCAGCACTCGCCACAGACACGAGATAATGAAGGCCACTGGACACTGCCTCTCGCTTCCACCTACACGCCACTCATTAACTTGTGTGGTGCGGGGGGGAGGGGGAGCAGTTTGGTGGAGGGGATGGTGGAGGGAGAGTCTGCTGCCTTCTCGGTACTGTGTCATGTTCAAATATGGCGAATCATTCCACCTCATGTTTGGGTCCGTCTGAAACGCAAGCAGTCTTCTCAATTAGCGGAGTCAAATCCAGTTCCTCACGCTCTACGCCAGAATAGCAAGCTCATCTCTTCTCTCTCGCTGCTGACTTGCCGATCACTTGTAAATATACTTGTAAATATGTGTTCATGATAAAAAAAAAAAAAGTACCAATTGAATCTAGCGACCATATCTTGTCAAATGCAGATATGTTTACAAAAGCTTAACTGACTGAACTAGTGACGGACTGAAAGATGAAGATGAAGATGAAGGTCTGAATCGTAAAAGCCTCACTGAAAGATGAAGGTGATGAAGGTCTGAATCGTAAATGCCTCAGCTGATCACCAAAACAGTCGAAAGTTCCGTGAAAACTGATGGCACTGAGGCAGGGTAGGAAAAGTCATTTTACACATTCACTCTACTGCATACTGTTTTTTTCTTTTTAGTGGCCTGAGAAACCTACAAAGACGTGAGGTGGTAGGGAGGCAGGGTGAGAGGTGGAAGGGTGAGGGGCAGAGGTAGGCAGGGTGAAAGGCTGTGAGAGAGAAAGAAGGCAGGGTTAAAGGCAGAGGACAGGGGTAGGTAGGTAGGGTGAAAGGTAAATACAGGGTGAGAGAAGTGGGCAGGGTGAGGATCTAGTACAGGATGACAGAATGAAGGAGGGTGTTAAGCAGCAGGGTGAGAGGAAGGTGTTAGGTGAGGCGGAAGTTAGGGTGAGAGGCAAAGGAAGGAGAGAAGAATCATGGAAAGCAGAATGATGAGGATGAAACTGAGTGAAACAGAAGGGGGGGGGGGGAATGTGAATCAGGGTGAGGCAGGGTAAGCCTGGGGGGGGGGGAAGTGATGCAGGGGCGTAAAGTGCGGCAGGAGGTAGGCAGGATGGGGAGGGATGTTAGTGGGTCAGCTGTCACGTAGCCTCAATGCTTGATTACTGCTCGTTAGTGTCACCCTCACCTTACTTTCATGTCACTCTCACGTCACTTTTTGCTCACCCCCACTCTCACTTCACGTCATGGCATCAACCCCCAACCTCACGCTCCCGGCACCCTCACCTCACTCTCCTTAATATTCTGCTCCCCCTTCACTCTCACCTCATACTCATTCCATCATCACCTCACAGTCCTTCCCTTCTTTCTCTCAAAGTCACCTCTATCTCACCTCTACACAGTTACTCTTTTGTTATCACCCTCGCCTCACTTTCATTTCACCCACAATCCTCTCTTCTGCCTCGCATCCCGCCGCTCTCCCTCTCTCATCTCATTCTCACCTCACTATCCTGCATCCTCTCAATTTCATTTCACCTTAACCTCACTCTTACTTAACTCTCACACTTAATTTACTGCCCCCTCCCCCTCCTAAACCTCCATACCCCTCCCCCACCTCTTCCCTTCCATACCACCCTCTCTACTTTTTCTCTTCCATACCTCCCTCCCTACTTTTTTCCCTTCAAAATCTCCTTTCCTATCTCTTCCCTTCCATACCTCCCTCCCCATCTCTTCCCTTTCACACCTCCCACTCCAACCCTTCCCTTCCACACCTCCCTCCTCAACGTTTCCCTTCCAAACCTCCCTCTTACAGTACTTAAGAGACAGCCAACAAATGGACGTCTTCCTTTCCACCTCACTTCCCTCCCCTCTTATCCCCAAGTCTTTCTCTCCTTCTCCTCCCCCTCCCCTTTCCCCACCATCTCTTTCCCTTCTCCCCCTCCCCTCCATACCCAACAACTCCCTGCTCCCTTCCAATCCATGCCACACTTCCTCCAACACCTCCCTCCCCATCCTTTCCCCCTCCCCTATCTCTTTTCCTTTCCCTCCCCCAGTCCCCTACACCTCCAAGTCGAACTCTTCTATTTCCCTCCCCATTCCTACCTCCACTCCTTTCTCACCTCTTCCCTTCCCTTTTCCCCCTCCCGATCCCCTCCTTCGCTCCTCTCCCCTCCCCCTCCCTCTCCTCTTGCCCTCTGTCCACCCCTCACTAACGTTTCAGCGTCATTTTAGGCACTTTTATTGCCTCTCCCACCTCCCCTCCTACCCTCACGTCTACTTATTTCTCTCTCTCTCTCTCTCTCTCTCTCTCTCTCTCCCTCCCTCCCTCCCTCCCTCTCTCTCTCTCTCTCTCTCTCTCTCTCTCTCTCTCTCCCTCTCTCTCTCTCTCTCTCCTAAGCTACATAGAATACACTGCAAAGGAACAAAACCTAGGCCAAGTAGACGTTAAAGAACTTTAGGATGGTGTAATAGGGAGTCTCCTAAGCCAACACGGATACGGCTACTGGCACCCTCTAGCTAAAGGGCTCGTGTCTTTTGCTTTTCTTTTTTTTTAAGGGAGAACTCGTTTGCACACAATAACTCTTTCACTTCGAGATGCTACTCCAAATCAGAATATAATCGGGTAGTGCTAGCAAGGAAAAACTGTAAAGACTTTATCTTACTGAGAATATTCTGTTATGTGCTTCTAACTCGTCCAGTAAATGAAAACTCCCTTAAATTAAATGAAATCGTAGGCCGGCAGCAAGGCGAAAAACAAGAACATAACGCTAAATACATGCAGAAGTTTCAGGATCCTAGTATGGGGAGAGACGCACCTCGTTTCCAAAAATCGATAGTAAGATAGGGACGGACAGGGCCTCACCTAGAGATGCTCCTGCACCTAAAATATAAATTCATATTATTGACAAGCCCTTAAGGACGGCCTATGATCGTTACTTTACTGCGAAAAGAAAATCAGTACGTACTTACTTATTCATCTACTTATTTTTGGACACACTGAAGATGAAACGCGAATCTGAAACTCCCCCTCCCTGTTTCTCTCCATTTTTATCACAATCCTTCTATCCATCTCCCTAGCAGGCAAGTCAACTCGCTAACTATCTCTCACAGCCAAACACTTCTCAACGCGATAATATTTCCTCTCACACAGAACCATTAATAACCACACGTCTGAGGCCACATTTACCGAGGTTCAAGACATCACGTGCTCGTCATTAAACTCGCCACATATTGATATTTTCTTTTAGTTCAAGGGCCTTTGCCTTTAGAGACGCGGCCAGAGTTGACACGGGGAAAAAATCGCTTGAATGTCTGGCCAAGGGGAAACTGTCGATAATTTTGGACCTAAACATGGTGCAAGCAAGCAGGAGATCGAAGTAATGCATACACACACACACACACACACACACACACACACACACACACACACACATGCTGATAAGCATGTGCCCATGCGCAGACAGATTATTTACTCATTCTGAGAGAGAGAGAGAGAGAGAGAGAGAGAGAGAGAGAGAGAGAGTAAAAAGGGGTGAGAGGGGGAGAAATAAAAGGAGGGGCAAGCAGGGAGAAAAAGGAGGACGTGAGGGAGAGTGGGAGGAGAGTGAGTGACAATGAGTGATCGAAAGAGAGAATGAAAAAATTCCTCAGGGCACTTTATGAAAGCAAAAACTATACATTTTCCTGATCCCCAAACAGCAGGGCCGGAAAAAAGAAGAGAGAGAGAGAGAGAAAAAAGGGGGGGGGGGAGAGGAGAGTGAGCGGGAAGGGGAGGAAAGAGGTGAAGGGGAGAGGGAAGTGGAGGTGAGAAGTGGAGAGAAAAGGAGAGGAGAGGAGACGAGATAGGAAGGGAAGGGAAGGGATGAGATGGGAAAGGAAGTGAAGGGAAGGGAAGTGGAGGAACAGAAGGGATGGAAGAGAAGAGAAGAGAGGAGAAGAGAATAAGGGAAGAGAAGAGATTTGGAAAAAAAAAAAGAAAAATAAATAAATACTAGTATAAGAAGATACAAAGCGAAAGTGAGAATGTGAGTAAATTAAAAAAAAATCCCACTAAATGAAAAAGGGACAAAGAAAAATGGAACAAATTTTCTTGGCTGGAGACTAACCCATGGAAAGCAAGAGATGGGATGGGATGGGAGGGGAGGGGAGGGGAGAAGATAAAACAGAGGAGAGGAAATGAGAGAAAAGATCAGAAGGAAAAAGAGGAGACGAGGGGGTAAGGGAGGAGAGGAGAGGAGAGAACTGAGGAGAAGAACGGAGAGAAAGAGAAAAGAGAGAGAAGAGAACAGAAGAAGAGAGGAGAAGAGAAGAGGAAGGCAGTGACAGATACAGACTAAGCGAGTGACCGAGTGAAACGAAATGAAGAAAAAAATACTGAAACACAACTTTCTCGCTCCCAGAAAATGTGTGTGTGTGTGTGTGTGTGTGTGTGTGTGTGTGTGTGTGTGTGTGTGTGTGTATAAATAAATCATAGCGTTAGTAATTAAAAACAACTATGTTCCCAAGTCTCCCCATCCGCCAGTGTTTCCTACCTCCCACCCAACACGGAGGAAGTAGGAGAAGGAAAGAGAAGACAAGAGACGAGAAGAGAGACTAGGGAGATGATAAGAGAGTAGAGGAGACAATGAAAAGGATAAAGGAAGAGCAGAAAACAGTAGAAAAAAATGAGAAAGGAGAAAAGAAAAGAAGATGTGAAAAAATGAGAAGAGTAGAGAAGAGAAGGGTAAAGGAGTAGAGAAGAGAAGAAAGAAAAAAGAAAAAGGAAGAGAAGAGAACAGTAATATAAAAACAAGAGAAAGGAGAAACGAAGACGAGTGGAGAAAAGAGAAACGAAGTGAAGAAAAGAGGAGGGAAAAGAAGTGATGAATGAAGAGAAAGGAGAAGAAGAGAAAATAAGAAAAAGGAAGTAGAGATCAGATCATACGAGAGCCGTAGAGAAAAGGATGTGAAAATAAAAGAGAATGGGTCAATGAGGGAGACTAAACTAAAATTAATATGAACCCTACACAGAAGAAAAAAAAAATATAAACTGCTAAATCCCCAACAATCATGAAGGAAGTTATGTTATGTAGGTCGAGGCGGGTGCAAGAATGAGAGAAAAAGAGAGAGTGAGTGAGTGAGTGAGGCAGGAAGGAAGGGTGGGAGAGAGTGTGTGAGAGCGTGAATTGTGAAAAAAAAGAACTTAGTATGGCAAGAGATGGGAAAAATGAACAGACGAATGGAGAGAGAGAGAGAGAGAGAGAGAGAGAGAGAGAGAGACAGACAGACAGACAGACAGAGACAGATAGAGAATGTAAAGAATCCAACAAGAAATATTCAGCGGCAAAAACTACAAATTTTCCTTATCCTCCAACAGGCACGATGCTCTCTCTCTCTCTCTCTCTAGGTGTGTCCGTGTACCGAGACTGATTGCAGGAACGAACTGGCCAAAAATGAAACTCTCTCAAAACTGTCCAACTCTATAATCGATTTTTCTCCGCTGTCCAAAAGAGTGAGTGAGTGAGGAAGAGAGTGGGTAGGAGAGTGACATGAGTGCGTGAGCAAGTCAATATGTGAGTGAGATGAGAGTAAAGAGGTGAGTGCCATGTGACTCAACCTGCATTCTGCCTGCCTAATCGTTCTAATCTCTCTCTCTCTCTCTCTCTCTCTCTGATTATCTTGGGCCGTCCTAGCCCATGCGTAATCCTCATGCAATCTGGTTCCCCCTCAGTCATGCACTTTGATCACTATAACTGTCATTCCCCTGCAATTTCATATCCATTCTAAATCTCCTTACAGACTGTCTTGTGAGATGTCGGTTCAGGAAAAGTTATCATGCAGTCTTATTTTCCTCCTTATCATGCACTCTTCTATTCCAGACCTTCCCTCTCTATCATGATTTCTTCAGTTCTAACCCTCTCCGCTTTATCATGCACTCTGATCCTACTGTACTCTGTTTGTCCAATGCAATCAAATCCTCCTCTCTCATCATCCTGCCCTGTGTCAGCTGTGGTTTAATGGGTATGCAATCTGATTTTCTCCCTGTCATGTACTTCTGATTCTCCCTGTCATGCACTCTGTTATCTACGACAGGCTATATCGATTCTCCTGCAAGCTTTGTAATCCTCCTCCCAGAGTGGTTGCTTAGTGATTCTTACAATGAATTGATTTGTTACATTCACTCCCTTTTATGTATTCTGTTTTTTTTTTACTGTGCAATGATTCTTTAGCTCATTTTACTTTTTGCACTATAGAAATCATGTGTTGTCATTCTTACTGTGCAACTGTGCATGATTCTCTGGTACACTCTAATTCTGCACTCTAGTAACCCTGTGCTGTGATTCTTGATATGAAGATTCTTAATTCACTCTTTCTTTCTGCTTTTTCCACTCGTCACTCTACGCTCTAACTTACTGGTTTGAAGATTCTCATGACCCATTTTATTTATTTCATGCTGATTCTCACTATGTGCAGATTAACTCTATTATCTTTCACTCTATTTTTGCACTCTGAATCATAACACTCACTCTGATCTCTAAATCACGGATTCTAGTCGCCCTCCACTCTGATCTTACTCATACTTAACTTAACACTAACTTCTTAACTGTCACTCTGATTCACAAGATGGTGATTCTTAATTTTCACTGATACCTGATTCAAAATTCTTGCACTCTAGATCCTAATCCTTCCTATCATTCTTAAGACTCACTGATCTCACTCTAATTCCATCACTCTGGTCATTCTACACTCTGATTCCGACTCGTTCTAAAGACTCACTGCTCTCACTCTAATTCCATCACTCTGGTCATTCTACACCCTGATTCCGACTCTGCACTGATTCTCTACGTTCACTCTGATCTCACTTTTAATTCCTTCACTCTAGTCACTCTGCACTTCCGTCACCAGCCCAGTTTTAAGCAATTATCTGTTTCACATTTCACACCGGAATCTCTCTCTCTCTCTCTCCCCGTACTCTATTTCCTATTTCATTTCCTCTTCTTATTCTCCTCCTTTCTACTACCCTCCTTGCCACTTTTTGTCCTCTCTCTCTCTCTCTCTCTCTCACACACACACACACACACACACACACACACACACACAAACACACACACAAATATCAGAATCTAAGGAAAGGAAAAGATAACTTACCAAAAGCCGGGCAACTACCTTCCGTGTTGACCAGTTTACTTAACTTTATCCTCTCTCTCTCTCTCTCTCTGGATTCCGGCTTTTTTTTCTCTCTCTCTTACATTCTTCCTCCTTCCTTCCACATTCTCATTCATTTTGCTGTCTCTTCTACTCCTAGACTCCTTTTCACTTAGTAATTTCTCCTCCCAGTTTTCTTTGCTTGTCTTTCCCTCTTCTACTTCGTGTTCATCCTTCCTCTTGCATTCCCTACCACTATCCTGTCTCCTCCTTGCTGTTTCTCTCCTGTCTTCGTAATGTTTCCTGCCTTCTCTAACTTTCCTTTTTCCTTTCTTTCACCTCTCCTCCTTCCTCTTGCATTCTCTTTCTTCTGTCTTCTCTCTACTTTCTTTCAGTCCTTCCCAAAATTCTTGCTTCCTCTCCCGTCTTCCTTCTCACTCTTCTCCCCTCTTTCTTTCATTCCTTTTGCACCCAACACAAATATATTTCACTCCGTTTCCTCTCCTTTCATCGTTAGCTACTCTCTCCTTTCTCTCCCTCTCTTCCTTTCCTCCTCTTCTTTCCTTCTCTCCACTCACCCTACCTCCCTCTCTTCCCTTTCCATCTCTCCTACTTTCCCTCCCTTCTTCCGCGTCTTTCTCTCCTTTACAGTTTTCCTCTTTCTCGCTCACTCCCTCTCTTTCTTCTCTTTTCATATTTCACTCCTCTCTCTTCTTCCCTCCCCCTCCCTGTCCATCTTTCACTTTCTCCCTCTCTATCAAAACATTTTTCTCCTGTCCAATCTATTTACTTCCTCCTGTCATCTATCCCACTCTCTCTCTCTCTCTCTCTCTCTCCTGGGCACTGACCATTTCTAACATTTTTCTGGGTAAAAGTTTTTGTAAGTATTAAGGCCGGATTATACCGTTAAAGATTAATATGTGTGTCGTCTGTACACACACACTCACTCACTCACTCACTCTCTCTCTCCATGAACTGTACATTTTATATCAAACATTTCAGAATCACAAAACGAAGGAAGAAGAAACTGGCAGGTGTACAGTCTCCACCTTCTTAATGATTCTCTCTCCCCTCTCTTAACACCCCCTACCTTCACTCTCCCCTACCTCCCCTCCCCACTCCTCCCCTAACACCCCCTACCTTTTCTCTCACCTACCTCTTCTCCCCTCCCCTCTCTTACTCTCTACCTCTCGTGACTCAACCCTCACCCTCTCACTCACGCCACACACACACACACACACACACACACACACACACACACACACACACACACACACACACACACACACACACACACACACACACACACAGTGGTACGGGGGGAGGGGAAAGGTGGTGTGGGCAGAGGTGAGTATTTTGTGGGTAGTTGTGGGAGTGGGATATAACGAACTGATAAAAACCCACCCAGATCAGGACACCATCATATTTCCACCGAGACACCGTGGCTCCAAGCTCAAAGAATAGTACCTCATTATCTATCTATCTTTGTATCTACCTCTGTCTATTCACCTACCTGTGTCTATCTATTTATCTATCTATCTATCACTTCCATGTCGTCACCCTGTCCTTCGCGATCAAGCTGCCCTTCCCTTATGCTTATACCACCCTCTTTCACATGCCCCTCCACCCCATTCCTCCACTTCCTTCTCCGTAAATACTAAGGAGATATTCACCCTGACTTCCCTATCACGGCGTGTCACCCCGCCCTCACACTCCTCTTCACCCCTACTAATATCGTCACCTGTCTTTTACTTCCGACTCTAATTAAACTGTTACAGCTGGTTAAGCAAAAGATGTTATGAAAAAGATACGTAATGTTCGTAGCCTTTGTTTAGTTTCTGAGAGTTGTGTTTACGTTCGCTAGATGGCGTCTGTTAATTATTATATTTCTCTCTCTCTCTCCCTTCCCTACCCCATCCATTCTTCCTTTAAGCAGGCACCCAGTCAACCACCCATCCACCCCATCACCATCCCGAGCCAAGCCACACCTCATTTGCTACCTGGTGCTCGTAAAGGCTAATTCACCAGCCCTGAATGCCACCATCGCCTCCGCCATCCTCGTTAAAGATCCACGGCCTGTTCTCCGGCCTGGAAGTTTAGTATCTCATTGCCTGACTCTCAGTTGGGGCCGACGCCTTTCCCGGGCTTGCAAAAACTGACTTGTACGAGAAAGGGGAGAAAAGGTGACCCTCTGCAAAGAGTGTGGTGTGAATAAGAGAGCGCTAGGAAGAGGAGGGTGCAGATGGGTGAGGATGAGAGTTTGAGGAAGAATGAATTTAAGTACTTATTTCACAAGCCAAGCTAGTAGAACAAGATTTATGATGACCATCTGATAGTCTTTCATAAGAAAAAAAAAAAGGTAGGATACGTGGCGAGAAGGGAAAAATGATGGAAAGTGTAATACAAAGGCGTACAATAAAAAGCAAACAGCTGGGGAGAGAGAGAGAGAGAGAGAGAGAGAGAGAGAGAGAGAGAGAGAGAGAGAGAGAGAGAGAGAGAGAGAGAGAGCGTAGTACATTCTAACCAGTCAAAAATCCGTTCCCTCTCCAGCTTAAACTATGGCAGTGTAGTAAGAGAGAAGGGCAAATTTTACTATACTGGTTTCACCTTAACTTGGCCCAGATTTTCGTCCTTCTGTAGCTTATGATCTGGGTGAGCCAGGGTATCCACCTCCGTTCGTTTGGTTGATGGTAATTGCAGCCATTAAAGCCACAAAAAAACATTCGTGACAGCAACTTACATCTCGTCGAAACACACACACACACACACACACACACACACACACACACACACACACACACACACACACACACACACAGACCAATATGTAAACAGATACTCGAAATAGCAGATGAGATGACCAACAGGTAAAAGAGATAGACAAACAGATATTATGTAAAAGAAATACTCAGATCAGGATATCAATAGACAACCATCATCATCATCATCATCATCATCACCACTTCCTAGCCTTATTTTCTGCTACTAACCCCTCCATTCCTGTGACATCTGATCAGTGTTTTCTTGCTATCTCCACACTATTTTATTTAGCTTTTGAGAAACTCTAGGAGCAGGAGGGGTTAGATACTGCCTTCATTATCCCCTTCACTACGAGAGGTCTCCCAGAAGTTGAGTAAAATCGTCTGGATAAAAGATGAATAAACTGGAAAATATGTAACCCTCCTACAGTATCAATCTCCCCCCACCTACAAAGTCTCTCCCACCTACAGTCGGTCTCCCACTTACAATCTCTTACAACTACGATCTCTCCCCACCAACATCTCCCCTCCCACCTACAATCTCTCCCCACCAACATCTCCCCCCACCTACAATCTCTCCCCCTCCTACAATCTCCCTTACCTACGATCTCTCCCCCACCGACATCTCCCGCACCTACCTGACTGAGAGCAAGAGCGATGGCCCAAACAGCGTCGTAGGTGTGTGTGACGTATTCGGTGAGGGGCTGGCCAGTGCGAGAGAACTCCTGCATGAACTGGCTGTTGGTCTGAAACATAAACAAACAGATGATGGTTGGACATAGTATAAAACAAGAAATATATACGTCTACAATAACAATGGAAAAAAAATGACTGCAGTGGAGGGAAAATGGATGGGTACTATATATAACTAGAAAAAAAATGGATGTATGTAGAATACTGAGTAAAGGAAATGGATTGTGTGCAATAACTTTAGTAAAGGAAAAACTCGATGGAATTTATAACATAAAAAAGAAAAAACTGATGGGAATAACATATAGTACCAAAAATGGATTGGTTCAATAAATTTACCTTTAAAAAAGTGTGTATTCAGTTACTTCAGCAAGATACATGGGATGAAAAAATAAGTACCACAACTACAATGGATCCGTTTGGTTAGCACTGAAAAATATTACAAAGGTACCATCAATAAAACACAATGCACATAACATCAAAGCAACGAAAGCGCATCTACAGTCTCATCCAAAGCTCGTTTACAGTTTAAGTTTCAAGCAGTAACACAGCACTGATTTTGTTGATATTTTACAGGACAGACTTTTTTCCCCTGTCTTTCTTTCTGAGACACTACGGAATCAAGGTTACTGTGACATTACTGAACAAATTTAATGGACTAATTCTAAATATTATCCAAGTAGACGCACCACAAGTAGAGGCGAAAGCAAACACGCAGTGCTGTTGTAACCCCACCTTCTCAGTACTGATAAAAACTGATGTAATGTCTGATAAAACGGACGTGAGGGTGTGGCGGAGAGGCAGGCATGGGAATGACGGGTTTGAAACAAGACCAGACAGTAATGTGGACAGGGAAAAGGTGGGTACGATGGGGAGGGAGGAAGGGAGAAGAAAAGGAGAAGGGGGAATGATGGGGAGGAGGTAAAGTAGATTGGGAAGTGATAAGGAGGGGGCAAAAAAGAGAGAGAGAGAGAGAGAGAGAGAGAGAGAATGATGGGGAGGGGGTGAGAAACTAGGTAGTGAGGAGTATGATGGGAAGGGTGGAAGAGGGGGGGGGGATGTGGAGGGAGAGAGAGGGGGTGAAAGAAAGGAAGGCGGGAAAAGAAAGGGAGATAGAGGAACGATGGGGAGGGAAAGAGAGAGAAAAGGAGAGAGGAGTGCTATGGAAAGGGAGGGAGAGGAAGAGGGGGGGGCGGGAACGATGGAGAAGTAGGGAAAGAAACGGAGAGAGGATAGGGAATCATGTAATTAGAAAAAAGAACCCTAGAATGAAAGCCTGTAAAATCTGTCCCAAACAACAGAAATTAAAACAAACACGAAAGCAACTTCGAGATCAAACATAACAACACTGGAGGTTATAGATAGTGGGAGGGGTACTCTGAGGAAGACAGTTCTGTAGATAACCAGGTGTATTAATGACAAAGATAAATATGGAAGGAGAAGAATGAGGGAATAAGAGGCACAGAATGAGGCACAGAAAGGACGAATGAGAGAAGAGAGGGGTACACGGGGAAGGGTGGAAAAGGAAGAATGAGAAGGATAGAAAGGGAAGGATGGGAAGGGTAGAATGGGAGAATCTGGAGGGCAGAAAAGGAAGGGTTCAAAAGGAAAGAGGAAGCGAATGAAATAGTGATGACAGAGGAACATGAACTTGCAGAAGGAATACACGAATGTCGTAGAGGGTATGGGACACGGAAGGAAGGAGAGAAGAGGGAAGGAGAAGGAAGGGAAAGGAGAGGGAAGGGAAAGAGGAGAGAGAGGAAGCGGGGAGAAGGGGAGGAGGGAAAAGGAGAGGAAGGGAAAAGAGAGAGAGAGGTGAGAGAGTAGGGTTTGGCTGGGGAGACGGTGGGGAGAAGGTGGTAAATGGAAGAGAGAAGGAGAAGGAGAGGAAGAAGAAGGATGGGAGAGGGAAGAGGAAAGGACAATGATGACAGAAGAAACGTATAAGGATGAACAAGGAAGATGGGAGCAAACTGGAGGGAGAGTATATGAAAAGAGAAGAGAGTGGAAATGAACAAGAAGAGAAGGAAACGGAAGGGATTTAGGAACAGGATGAAGGGGGGAGGAGAAAAAGAAGAGAGACATGAGGAAGTAAAGGATAGAATGCAGGAAGTAGGTAGGGAGCATAAAAAGGGAAATAAGGGGCAGAACGAATAACAAGAGAGTATAAAGGGAGGAATTAAAATATGAGAGGGGAGAAAGAGCTGTGTATTTAGATAACGAGAGAGAGAGAGAGAGAGAGAGAGAGACAGAGAGAGAGAGAGAGAGAGAGAGAGAGAGAATACAGGCCACTACAAATACACAGAAGGTTGAGCTTATGACTTCTGATTAATAATTCCTTTACACATTCTGCAACTCGGACTAATGAAGTAGCATCCCAACCCATCTGATTACGGTCATTAGCTTAGCATGATCTCATTAGGCTTGGGACATCCTTTACACTACGGGGGTTCTGACCTAATGAGGCTTATCAATGGTAGTGGTGGTGTATGGTGTGGTTGTAGTCGTGATTGTGGTGGAGGTGGCGGTGGTGGTAACAGTAAGGGAATATTTGACCGGAAGATAATTTAACCCACTGATGCCCTGAATCATAAAAAAAAAAAGAAGAAGAATTAGGTATATTCAGAAGTTAATAATAAAGGGGGAACACCAGGAAACAAGTCTATAGTATGATCTTCGTGACTATGAGCTGATAGGCGGAGGACGGTACGCTAACCATCCCTCCAGCAAAATCACTCACACACACACACACACACACACACACACACATACACACACACACACACACACACACACAACCCTGGACACTAATGGGTTAAGTTACTCGCGGACGTCATTTTTATTTTATTCTCAACCGATTCAGTTCAAAGTTACGACAAATCTCTCATATTCAACATTTCTAAAGGACATTACATCTAACTTCTGCAGGTCGAATAGTCTCCCAAGCTGAAGAAAGCGGTCTCAAGGCAGCAAGAATAAAATGGAAAAAGACGTCATCGAAGCGAAGTGGTTAACCAGCGGACGCGAGACAGACGGTTTTCCTGTCATAAAATCGTCTGTCATTGATCTCAGTAAAAAAAAAGTCGTCATTGGTCTGAAGGTAGGAAAAATATATTGAAAAAAGACGTCATTGTATTGACGTGGCCAATAAATGGATACGATACACATGGTTTTCCTTTCTCTATAAATAAGAAAGGAACGTCAAAGGCTTTTAAAACAGGTACTCTAAATGGATAGGAAAAATACCGGATCAATACAGTAAGCTAAAGGTATTACTTGATTGTAATTTAAAATGAAGGCAACGTCAAGGAATTAAAATACGGAGATGAAATGGCGGGACTATAAATACAGAAAGGGGGCAAAATACGAGAACTTATTTTACATTTATCTATTTATTTATGTATTTTTACTTTACTGTATTAATTTATTTATTTTTATTTACTGTGTTTATTTTTATTTTTTATTTCTTTATTTTTTGTTGGTGGCAATTTTAGTTTCAGATGTCACGACACTACATTATCTGACCCTGTGTCCTTTGACCTGTGACACCAAATATCGACACAAATGAGAAATGGATGTGTGTATTGGATGAAACGGAGAATCAATGTTAACTAAAAAGAAAGAAACCAAGCACTGAAAAATTAATATATGAATACTAATATATCACACGAGTACATGGCAATCCAGACTCAATTTAAGTAGAAAAGAGAATCACCGCACCTCTCTCTCTACCAGTCTTTCCTCTCGTTTCATTTCTTGGCCTCAGGAATTTCATCCATGTTCTCTCTCTTCATCGATCGATCTATCTATCTGTCTATCTACCTATCTACAATCGCACCACTCACCAGTCCCAGCTCTGAAGCATTAGTGCCTATGATAGACCCGTGGGCTGCTACCAACAGGCTACGCCCTGCACCAGCTGTGTGGGGATGAAGCCCGTATACACACACACACACACACACACACACACTCTCTCTCACTCTCCCTCTCTCTCTCTCTCTCTCTTTCTCCGTAATCTTTCAATCCCCCATCTCAGTTTTATCCTCTCCAATTTTCTCATTTTTTGTCTATCTATATAAATCACTCAATAATCCTTCCATCTATCTATCCATCTATTTGTCTATCTATCCTTCCATCTATCCACCAATCTATCTATGCGTATATTCGTGTATCTATTCATCAATCTATCCACTCATCATTTCCTCAATCTACTCACCAGACCAGATTCCGATGCGTTGGTACCAATAATAGACCCGTGCGCAGCCACCAGCACGACCCCCTGCACGGCCTGCACCAGCTGCGTGGGCGTGCAATCCGTGCCCCCCGTGTCCTGCCACCAGCTGTCCTGCGGCGCCCCCGACAGCACCCACGCGTAGTCACTCCCGTACATTCCCAAGTGGTACGCCTGCGGGAGGGAGAGAGAGAGGGGGGGAGGGAGATTAGGAAGTGGTTTTGTGGGGCTGTTTTGTGTGATGGATGGATGGATGGATACAGAAATAGGCAGACGGATAAAGATACACAGAAAGATATAGATGGGTAGGCAGGTACGTAGATAAGAAAAAGTAATACAGATTAACCGACAGATTCAGACAGATAGATACAAATATACACAAATAGACAGATATAAACAGACGAATACTTCGACAATCTGCCGCCTTACTTCCTAAGATGGTATGCCTGAGGGGAGAACGACGGTGTTAGGATGTGAGTTTTGGGGCTGTCTTAGGTGAGAGAGAGAGAGAGAGAGAGAGAGAGAGAGAGAGAGATTATCAGACAGACGAACAGAGTGAGACATACAAGCGACAGACAAGCAGATATATATAGAGAGAGAAACCAGGCACGATGGAGGTGAGGCAGCCTGGCAAAAGGGAGCAGTGAGGTAGAATGGTGAGGCAGGGAAAGGCAGGCAGTAGATGTGGCAGCGTGAAACAGGGTACAAGTGAGGTAGGGTACAGATGAAACAGGGTGAGGTAGGGAAGGGAAAGTGAGGCAGGGCGAGGCATGGGAAGGCAGAATACAGATGAGGAAGAGTGAAGCTTGTAGATGAAGTACATGTTGTGGAGAAAAGAAAATATAGCGGGCAAGGTGAGGCAGGAAGAGGACCAATTAGGCAGGTTCAGGCAGGGTGAGGCAGGGTTGGGTAGGTTCAAGCAGGGTGAGGCAGAGTAAGGCAGGACCATGCAGGGTAAGGCAGGTGCGGCAGGGTGAGGCAAGGGGGACCAGAGGGTGTCTCGGTGGTGGCAAATCAATGAGAAGGACAGAGTGATCAGATTATCGGGTTAGGTAGTGGTAGTAGGCAGGAGTGACGGGGTGAGACTAGGCCTACCCATAGCTCTCTCTCTCTCTTGCTCTCTCTCTCTCATTTATTCTCACCATTTCATTCCTCCTACCGCCTGCTATGAATTTTCCTTTCATTTTGAGAGGAGGGAGGAGAAGTAAGGGAGCGGGGAAGCAGAAGGGAATGGGGAGAAGGAAGGAAGGAAGGATGGAGCGGGGAGAAGGTATGGGGGGGAGAGGAGGGGGCAGGGGGAGAGAAGAGGGAGCAGGGGGGCAGAGAGAGTGGCGGGGAGAAGGGTGGAGGGTGGCTTTTCCTTCCCGGGTAATAAGGGGCTTGGTTGGGGGCGAGATAATTTTGTTACTGGACTAGGCTACTTGATTTGGTTGATTAGGTTCACACACACACACACACACACACACACACACACACACACACACACTCACACACACACACACACACACACACACACACACACACAGTTTCATTCTTTTATTTATACTAGAGACTGTAGGCAGTAAACAGGCTGAGGCTGACCCCTTCACACCGATAACGTATTTTTCATTTTATTCTTGCAACCAACAGACGATTTTATTCGGCTCTGGAGAGACATTGCGCACTGGAGGGGTTAATTAAGAGTATTGTTTTCGTTAACCCCACTCACTGCTATGATGTCTTTCGTATTGAAGACGCAAACTCTCGGAATTCAGTGACGCATCTTTATTTCTCTTGGATTCTTGTTCATTCCAGACGATTTTACTCAGGTCAGGGGAGACTTCAGTTTGCAGGGGATTGGTATAGGCTCAATCAACCCCTTCACTGCTTACTCACGATCCTTCCTATGCTGAATATAATAATGTGTAAAGAGCAGGACTGAACTAAAAAAAAAAAAATCACCATATTGTACAGGTTTAATATCCCTCTCCCGGTGGTGTAGTGGCTTGAGGCGCCGGTTGAGGGTGACTGTTAGGCCTATGTACTACGCACAGGTTCGAATCCCCACTGGCCGCCTAAGGGTTTTCGATAATGTTATACCATTAGGGACGCAGGCCGGTCACCTACCTTTAAATGTTATGGACTAAGGTAGGATGAAAAGGGTGAGGGAGGAAATACGAGGCCAGGAGGGGAAGAGGGAGGGGGAGGTGGAAGTGGGATAGGCAGAGGGATAGGGGTGTTATGGAGTTATGGATTGGACATATAGGAGAGGGAGAGGGAGTGCGACTGCAGGGGAGGGGGAGGGAGATTGGGAGGGTAGGTCGAAGGAAGGTACGACAGGAAGTTAAGGACAAATATGGATGAGGGAGGGGGAATGGGGATAGGAGGTAATGGAGGAGGAAGGAGGGAATTCATACACAAGTGTTAAGATAAACAAAAACAATGATCGATTACCTGTTTTAAGATATCTATTTACAGGAAAGGAAAGGAAGGGAAGAGAATACAGTATCTTCCCAAGTCGTCTGCCCTTCCTCCAAAAAAAAACAATATTATGTACGAGAGGAAAACTATCGAAAGGTATTGTGAGCCAGGTTGTTGGTAACGCTGATGGTCAAAGTGGCAGAACTGGAGGCCTCTGTGGGGATTGGTAACACTGGCGTCACAACACGCCTAGCATAAGGAGGGATTCTGTACTTAGGAGGCTCCCTGTAGCACATTTTGTATCTTACACCTTAAACCTTCCTGCGCACTTTTTTTTTATAGTCTTGCTATCGGCACGAGATTTTATTCAACTTAAGAGAATCCCCCCCCACTGAAGGGATTAGAAGTAGCCTCCATTAATTTTCTGTTCTTCGGCTGTATCTGGAAGGGCCAACATTTGCTGGCCGTTTACCCATTCAAACTAAACATCATCCTTCATGAACTTCCAGCAAACATCCATCTCTCAGACACTGCCCTGCCCTGCGACACATTACATCACTCTTCCCTGATTCAGTGGCCTACCAACACAAAATACAATTCATACACATTTCTTCTGACTCTCACTTTAATGTACACAACCCACTCCCCTCACGCACCTCATTTTCACTTCACACACAATCCTTCAACCTATCCTCAATAAAAGCTCTCTCGAGGCGTCCGGGTGAAGTGGTTAGTTTCCTGCGGTCCACAGTTCAGATTACCCTGCGGCCACAAGAACAACTTATGCATAATAAATAAATACATAAATAACCTGATAAATTAAAAAATACACAAGTAACAGTGTACTGTGAAGGCCTATAATATCTCTTGCCTTGGGCTACTCGCATGGCCTCGGTAAAACCAATATAAGAGAAGTTAAAAACCCACACCTCACAAACAGCCATGCCAGGCCAATTGAGACGCCTATTCCTCCAGACCCCTCAATGTTCACTCGAATACAAATGTCCGCTTGGGGAAATGTGGAGATACTGTATATGTCTGGGAGGGCGGGGTGGGTGGCTGGGTTGGGTGAGGTGGGGTGGGGTGGGGTTGTGTGCGTGTCCTGCCTGTGAGTGTGTGTGTGCCCCAAAACGCCGTCGTATGCGATAACGCCACAATCACTACGAATGCTTACTATATCATACACCATCACTTATGCACACTTACAGAATGCGAACAGAAATGCTTAACCTGATCTTTAACGTTCCTCTTATAGTTTCTTTGAAAGACGCAAGTCCTGTGGCCATTCACGCTTCAGACAGACAGATGTATATGTGTATATATATATATATATATATATATATATATATATATATATATATATATATATATATATATATATATATATATATATATATATATATATATATATATATATATATATATATATACAGTATATATATATATATATATATATATATATATATATATATATATATATATATATATATATATATATATATATATATATATAAGGTTCACAATAGGGCCTATTCATAATCCAGGTGCTCCAATCCCGGCAGCTTCTATGTACCTTGAAGGGTCCCATGCCCAATTCTCTAAGTAAGTTATAAAACTCATTACCAACTCCAGTGGTGGCGTTTAACTTGAGCACCACACTGGCAGGAGCATCTTTACCTGGGGGGACGGAAGGGGGTAGCAATGAAGGGGAGTTAAGGAGGCGAAGAGAGGAGGGGTTGAAGAGATTGGAGGTTAGGAGAAGGGTGGGATATGGAAGTAGAAATGAAGAACGGTAAGGGAAGGATGGAGACAGAGAAGCTGGTGGGTGGGTGGGGGGGGGAGGCTGGTAAAGGAGTGCAGGCGAGATGGGAGAGACGTGAAAGGTTAAGGAGTCGGAAGTGTACGGTAAGGGTGTGGAGGGAGCTAGGCAAGCGAGGAGGGGGACAGACGAGCTGGGATATCGGTATGGCAGACGTGGGGAGGGTTAAAAGAGGGGAGAGATAGAGTGGATTCGGGAGGTATGGAGCGGGGTAGAGGAGAGAGCTAAAGGGTAGGAGAGTTGTAGTGGTTGAAGGAAAAGGCGGTACAGGGGAAGGAGAAAGAAGTGGGGGAGATTGGGGGATGGGAAGAGATAAAGAAACTGGTGGAAGAGAGGTATGGTGGAAACGAGAAGGGTGGGTCGCAAAGGGGTGGAGGTATGAATGGAAGGAGAGGGAGGGGGGGAAGGAGAGACGCTAGGGAGTTAAGTTAGGCAGGGTATGGTAATGGTATGGAGGGGATATGAGACGGAGAGAGTGTAGCGGGAGGGGTAGGTATGGGAGATCGAAGAGAAGGGAAAGGTGGGGGGGCTGGAGTTATAGTAGGGACAGGGAGGGGACATGGAAAGAGGTAAAGGGAGGAGGGTAGGGGAGGGATGGAAGTATAAGAGAATAACGGAAGGCTGGATGAGGGAAAAAATGGGAAAAAATTGAGAGGGGAGGAGAAGGGTGGGGAGGCAGAGAAGTTAGGGGGTGGAGAGATAGGAAGGTATGTAGCAGGGGTGTGGAAGGGGAAATGGGGAGGGGAGGGGAGGGGAGGGGGTGGGGGAAGTGTTGGGGGTGGGGAAGGGAAGGGATCAGGAGTCAACACAGCACCAGCCTCTGTACACACCACCATCCAACGACTCTTACTCAATTTTATCCCACGTGGAAAGGCGAGTGGCATAGCAATGTGGATGAAACGGTACCACTACGTCTCCACCATCATCATCAATATCATCATCATCATCATCATCATCATCATAATTAGTCTCACCCTACTCCCACTACTACTTATTGAATGGGACATGAAAAAAAAAAAAAGAGGGGGGGGACCTTTCCATTAAAACAGGTCATACGTCCAATCATTCATCAATCAAACTTACATGCAATTTATATTACGACTCATCATTAACATCCCAATTCAATTTCCACTTTGATTAATGGAGTGAAGAGTGTCCGACAATACGAAAAAAAAAATAATAATAATAATAAAAATAAAGAAAACGCAAAATCTGAACAACCAAGTCTCCTGTAGTTTAAATGGAGCATATATTTCACCCTTTCACTAATCAGTAGAGCTTTCCCTCGGTCGCTAATTCTCTCTCTCTCTCTCTCTCTCTCTTTACGGATCCTTGGCTTTCATTCGAGTCAGTGATTTCCCAGCCCTCCCTCCACTTCACCCTTCCGTACCATAGTCACTCTAAACCCACCCACCCTTTCCTCTCTTTCCCCTCCTCTTCCCTTTCCTTCCCTCCTCCAACCAACCCACCCTTTCCTTTTTTCTCTCCGGTCTTCCTCCTCCCTTCTCATTCTTCTCCTTCTCTTCATCATTTTTCTTTCCTCTTTTCTCTCCAATCCTCCTCCTTCCTTCTCATTCCTCTCCTTCTCTTCCACTCTTGCTTTTCTTCTATCTATTTCCTCATCGTCCTTTTCGTTGCTCATTTCGCTGGGTACTCTGCTGACACTTTAGCCTCCTATGGAAAACTGTTTTAGATCATCATCACCATCATCATCATCATCATCATCATCATCCCTCTACTTTCCTTCCTTCAGTCCCTCCTTCCCTCCTTTCATTCTTCACACTGGTTTATTTTTCACTCTTTTATTTGCTAACACTCTTTCCTTCCTCTCCACTATTTACTCTCTCTCTCTCTCTCTCTCTCTCTCTCATAGCCTACGGGTCTAATGAATAAATATACTGTAATCACGGTTCCTGTGACTCCTTAGGCGCTGTAGGTAAACAGTTGTTGTTGTTCCCATAGATGTAAAAATTCTCTCTCTCTCTCTCTCTCTAAATCCGTCTTTCTAACCTCTCTCTCACATTCTCTCTCTCTCTCTCTCTATTCACTACAGTTCGTTCACTTCAGTTTGGCAAAAGACTTTCGTCCAGTTGCTGCTTATTACACGTAGCTGAATGGCGAAAGAACTGCCGCGGCTCTACATCCTGCCTACAGCACTTCTTCGTGACTAATTTCATATTCTAGTGCTAGGCTCTTGTTACAGCTCAGTGGCAGAAAAGCTATGGCTCTACATCTTCCTCCATAGCACTTCTTCGTGACTAGCAATATATTATCGTGTTAATACAACTCAGTGACAGAAAAGACAATACTAAGGCCTTCATCTTTACCACAGCACTTCTTCGTGACTAGCACCAAATTCTAAAGTTAATCTCGACTAGCAGTTCAGCATTCAAGATGGAGAGATGGTGATTTTAATCCAAAATAAAGTGAAGAGAATACAGCTGCCTTCCCCCTTATCCGTTTGAAATCCTCCCTCTCTCTCTCTCTCTCTCTCTCTCTCGACCTCTTGACCTCTCCCTCACTCCTCACGTCTTACCTTCGTACGGAATGATAATGGGTGGAGGAATCTATCTATCTATATATCTACCTACCTACCTATCTATCTGTCTAGCTACTTATCTATCTAAAGCCAGACGCCTTGAGAAACTGATATTACTAATCCTTATAACAGAATGCTCGTAGTACTGAAACGTGGGTTGCCATTACCGTAGTTATTTTACTATTATACGCGCAATCCTCCCCCCCCCCCATCTCTATCCATCAATCAATCTATCTATCTCAGCGAATACACACCATCAAGAGAAGCAACAAAGTAAAATCAGCAAATATACAACAAAGAAACAATCAAGAAAGCGACAGTAAACACCAGAATCAATCTTTCCCTCCGTACTAAACATTTATTCAGGGCGTCAACAGAATCCCCTCACTCAGTGCCTCTCAGTATTTCAATATCCGTCACGTATTACGCTGCATTGATATTCGGTAAACGGGAGGACTAAAGTTCAGACCTCGAGGATTTGACGGCCTATTTGACTGGGCTTGAGGGGAGTGTATTCTGACAGGGGTGTAATCTGGCAGAGGCACCTTTCTCTGCTGAATATATGCAGTTGTGGAGTATGTGGGAGGATGGGGTGGTGTACAGAGTGATGGCATAAATGAGATGGCTTGTTAGTATCAGAAGTTTGATCAGTAAGGGTTCGAGGGACATGAGAGAGGGGAGAAGAGGAAAATACAGCACACACACACACACACACACACACACACACACACACACACACACACACACACACACACACACACACACACATCAGCAGCAGCAGCAGTTTCAAAGTAGCAACCAAACGAAAATGTCCTCTTAATATAGTAGGTGGGAAGGAGCCAGAAAAAGGATACAGAGTGTAAAACGAAAGGAAAGGATGTTACAATTATCAACATCATCAGCATCATCTTACTTCCTACTAACAATGTGCTAAAAATAAGAAGAAAAAAAAAAGTGGCGGGAAAAGGAAAGACCGAGAAAACATCGTAATCATCATCATCATCATCACCATCATCATGACCTTCCCAATAATAAACGGGATAGGTAAGATCCGGAAGAGGAAAAAGAAATCAAAATACAGCAGTAAAACCAATAATCATGGTGAAGGTGAAATACTGATAAATGGCACTGTACCGAAAATAGAATTCGTGAAAAGAGACGCGAGACGAATATCGATTTGCCGCAACCTTTGTGGCCTAAAAATACACCATGCAGTCTACTCTTATATACACATTAATACCACTACACAGGATCTACACACAACCCTCTAAACCTCACCACAACTGCATCACATTGGTCTTAACCCCATCAAAAATTCTACAACCTCTCCTCTACCACAACGTAAGCTATCCAACCCCACCAAAGCCTTCATATACCCTAGCTACTACAACCCCTTGCCACAACAACCATACCACTACCTCAACATGCAACCACAACTATCCTAACCCCCCATCACAACCTCATCTTTACCACACCTCAACCTTGTCAACCCCACCACAACCAAACCAATCTTTACCACCAACAAAATCTTCACTCCTCCCAACCGCTACAACCACAGCTACTCAACCCCCCGACTACCACAACCCCCTCAACCACACCACAACCACGCCACCCACTACTAACACACCAGAACCACCACCACAACCACAAAACAAACTCAACTCATCCACTACTTCCACAATGGCACCACAACGCGACACCAACCCCACTACAAACTCCACCACCTCCACAACAACCCCCACAACTCCGCCACAATCTCCAAACCCCCTCCAAAACCCCCTCAGTACAATGACGCCACGACTGATGTATTTTTTTAGGACGGGTACAGATTTGGGCGATCTTTATAGGTCAGATTGTGTGTGTGTGTGTGTGTGTGTGTGTGTGTGTGTGTGTGTGTGTGTGTGTGTGTGTGTGTGTGTGTGTGTGTGTGTGTGTGTGTGTGTGAGAGAGAGAGAGAGAGAGAGATCCAAGGATAGATAGTTCTTTGTATCTCTCATCGGATCAGAAGGGTGTGGCCGTTCATACTTGCTTTCATCTTATCCCCCCCCCCCACACACATACACATTATAAGTATAAATATATATATATATATATATATATATATATATATATATATATATATATATATATACCGTACGCTAATACATAATTATATGATGCACATACTGTATATAAGTACTGTATACAGATGTACATACATAGGCACACATTCTCTCTCTCTATCTCTCTCTCTCTCTCAGGGGGTGAGATAAGATGGTGCAGTAAGCCGTGTTTTGATGTGTGTGGCAGGATTTGAAGGCCAGTCCAACGCCACACCCTTCCTCCTTGACCCTACATCCCCTCCTCCCTCCCCCTTCACACCCACCTTGATCCCCTGACCCCTCTCACCCCCTCACCCCACCCCTCACTTCACCTTGACCCGTTTCACCTCCCTGACCCCCTCCTTATTCTCCCTGACCCGCTTCCCTTCTCTTCCTTCACGTCTCTCACCTCTCCTCTCCCCCCCCCTCACTTCACAGCGACTCATTTCACCCCCAGAAGTGTTCTACCCCATCTCACCCTGACCTACTTCACCTCCCTGACCCCCAACACCCCTCACATATGCTCCCTGACCTACCTCCTCACCCCAGTCACCGTATTACTCATCCACATCCTTGATTATTATTATTATTATTATTATTATTACTATTATTATTATTATTATCATTATTGTCATCGTACTGTTTATTGTTTATTACTTCTTTCTACCACGACGGTTGTGTGTGTGTGTGTGTGTGTGTGTGTGTGTGTGTGTGTGTGTGTGTGTGTGTGTGTGTGTGGTTATCATGTTTACTAAGGAAAACGTGTGAAAAACATGCAAAAAAAATGAAAAACGAGGAAGTGAGTAGCAGTTTATTAAAGAGGTTCCTGTCCCCCTCCTTCAGGTACCCATATTACCTTGTTAAAGAGGGTGATGTGGCTGGTCAATTTTTCTCTCTCATTTTTCTATCTTTTTCCCTTCTCTTCCCCATTCCAGTGCTATCCCCTTCCCTTCTTTCTACCTCTTTTTACTTCTATCCTTCCTCAACCTCTCTCTCTCTCTCTCTCTCTCTCTCTACTTTTCCTTGCTCTTTCCTCCCCCTTTTCTCCCTCCTTCCTCCCTTCCGCGCCACCAGCCACAACTTCTACTCGTACAAGGGGCGGAGGTAATCGGGGGGAAGGGAGAGGAGAGGCCCTGGTAATGAGGGAGGGAAGAAAGGAGAGGAGAGGAGAGGAGAGGAGACGACAGGAGAGGAGAGGAGAGGAGACGACAGGAGAGGAGAGGGGAAAAATGGAGTGAAAAAAGAGTGAAGTTTAGAGAAGAATATGAAAGAGGTGAGGGAAGGGACGGAGAGAAGAGGAAAGCAGAGACGAAAAGAGTGCCGAGGGGAGGGGAGGGAAGAGCAGGGAGGGGAGGGGCAATCGGGAAGAAGGGAGAGGAGAGGAGAGGAGAGGAGAGGAAGGAAATAAAGCACCTCTTCTCACTTCTCTTCCCTATCCTCCATCTTCTCTTCTCCTCCCTTCGTTCTTCTGACATACTCTTCTCTTCTTTACCTCTGTGTTAATAAGAAACAGGGGGAAAGACAGGAAAGGAGGGAAGAAGAGGAAGGAAGGGAAGGGAAGGGAAGGGAAGGGAAGGGAAGGGAAGGGAAGAGAAGAGAAGAGAAGTGAAGAGAAGGGAAGGGAAGGGAAAGGAAGGGAAGGGAAGGGAACAGAAGCGGAGGGAAGGGAAGGAAAGGGAACGGAAGGGGAGGGAAGAGGAGAGGAGAGCAGGTTAGGGAGATTAAGAAGACGACAGGAGAGGTAAAAGAATGGAGACGAAGTAGAAGAACAAACGCGGGAAAAAAGAGTTAAAGAAAAAGGGGAAAAGAAGAAAAACCAAGACGAAATGAGTAAAAGAATGGAGCAGAGAGGAGTGGAAGCGGAAGACGAAAACAGTAAGAAAAATAAAAAAGGGAGGAAGAAAAAATGAAGATTATCAGAGAGAGAGAGAGAGAGAGAGAGAATCAGAAGAGAAAGAAAAAGTAGATAAGACATAACTGAGAATAAAACAAGTGGAGGGTAAAAGCAGAGTGAGAGGCGTCAGGAGAAAAGAAAGTGGGAAGGGAGAGAAAGGAAGGGAAACAAAGGGAGAGAAGAAGAGAATATATGAAAGAATAAGGAGAGAAGAGTGTAGAGGAAAACAGAAGAAGAAGAGCGTAAAGAGAAGAAAAGGAAGAGAGAACCAAGGAAAGAAAAGAAGGAACTAAGATGAGAGAGGAGACGAAAAAGAAAAGAAGAGAGAGAGACAAGAAGAGGAAGTCAAGGCAGAGTAATGAAAGATCAGAAAGCAGAGGGAGGGAGGGAAGGAAATGAGGGAGGAGGGAGGAAAGGAGAGAAGAAGGAAGAGAGGGAGAAGGGAGGGAGGAATGGAGGAAAGACGGTAAGGATGGAGGAGGGAAGAGATGGTAAGAAAATAAGCTCGCCTCCCCCCCCCCCAAAAAAAAAAAGTGAGGGAGAAGAGAGGAGAGGGAGGAGGAAAAAATGGAGAGAGGGGGAGGAGGAAAGAAGCATTATGAGGACGGTGGAGAGGAAAGAATGGCTAGAATGGAGAAAATGGGAGGGAGTAAAAGGAGAGGGAAGAAATATTCTGAAAAAGGAAGGGGGGGGGGAGAATAAGAAGACGGAAGAAAGGAATGGAAGGGTAAAGGGAGAGGAGGAGAGCGTAGAAGCCATGAGAGAGAGAGAGAGAGAGAGAGAGAGAGAGAGAAGAATGATCAGAGGGCAGGAAGAAGGGGACGAATGGAGGGGAGAGGAAGAAGGGGAGAGGAGAGGAGTGGACAGAGTGGAGGGAATGACGAGAGGAAAGACAGGCTGAGGGAAAATGGAGGGAAGAAGAGGAAACGGGAAAGGAAGGGAGAGGAAGATGCCATAGGAAGAAAGGTAGGAATGGAGGAGAAGAGAAAGAATAAGAAAGAGGGAGAGAACGCCAAGGAATGGAAGAGGGAGTAAGAAAGAGGGTTGGAGAGATGTTAAAGATGGAAAGAAGGGAAAAGGAAGCAGTAATAGGAGACTGAAAGGGGATATAAAGGAGAAAAGCCAGGGAGAAAGAAAGGAAGGGAAGGAGGAAATGTGCAAAGGTGGGTAGGAAAAAGTGAGGGAGGGTAATGGCGGAGGGAGCTGGGGAAGTACGAAAGGGAGAAGGATGGAAGGAAAAACTGGAGAAAGAGAAAGATATTTAAGAGTAGGTAGGAGCAAGAGAGAGAGAGAGAGGGAAGGTAATGAAGGGGGAATGGAGAGAAGATGGAGAGTATGGAGAGAGGAAAGCGTGGGGGAAGGATGAAGAGTAGGAAATATGAAGGAAGGGATGGAGGAAAAGAGGAGATTATGGAAAGAGGGAAGTAAGGAGAGGGAGAAGTAAAATTAAGCCAAAATCGGTCCCTGAGAGCTCTAAGTCTGGCCAACTGTTGCCTGAGGAGGAGAGGGAAATGGAGTGAAGGAGAGGGAAAGAAGGAGAGGGGGAGGAGAGGGAGAAGGAAGGGGAGATGGAGAAAGGGGAATGGAGAGAACTAATGCAGAAAGGCACAAAGGACGGAAGGAAAGAAAGGAAGAGGGAAAGTGCACAAAATGAGGAAAAGGGGGAAAGAAGGGGAAGGTTGAGTTAGAAAGCAGGAGGTTGAGAGAGAGAGAGAGAGAGAGAGAGAGAGAGAGAGAGAGAGAGAGAGAGAGAGAGAGAGAGAAAGCAACACCTCTCATCAATGTCATCCATAACACCCACACAGCACAAAAAAAAAAGGGAAAAAAAAGCACAGCATACAAACAGCCTGGACAAACACCTCGCCAAAAAAACACAGCTTCTCCAAACAATCAAAGGCTTACTCCCTAGTCACGAAGAAGCGACAGGATTCAATATTGACAGAGAAAAATTTGGTGCAGTGGCAATTAAAAATTGTCACGTCTCAAGCGATGAAGAGCTACCAGGTGCATCGGCTGACACACTGGGTAAAGGCTGGGTGCGAGCAGGTAGGTAGGTAGGTAGGTAAGTAGGTACGTGGGTGGCTAGGGAGGGAGGATGGGTAAGGCGGGTAGAGAGGTTGGTCAGTCGGTGGGTCCATTTGTAAGTAGGTAGGTAGGTATGTAAGTAGATGCAGGTAGGTGTAGGTAGGTAGACAGGTAAAGTGGGTAGGTAAGAGATGCGACGGGAGGCATGAAAAGGTAGGCAGCCGGTTGGGTTCTCCGAGGGAGGTAGAGAGCTGGGAGAAGAGGCAGTCGATAATTGGCGAGGCAGGTCGGTAGGTAGGCAGGTAAATAAGATGGAAGGTAGGCAGGTTGGTAGGTAAGTAGACTGTCCGGTATGTAGACAAACAGAATGGAAGGTAGGTAGGTAGATAGGAAGGAAGGAAGAAAGGAAGGATGGATGGATAATTTTTTTTTATCCCCATTTGTTTTTCCTTCCTCCGTTGTTAAAAAAAAAAAAAAAAAAAAAAAAAAAAAAAAAAATGGTAGGGTAGGGTTGGGTTGGGTTGGGTTGGGTAGGGTAGGGTACGGTAGGTAGGTAGTAGGCAGGTCGGTTGGTAGACAGGTAGGCAGGTCGGTAAGGAAACTGGTAGGTAGGTTAGGAACGAGCTGAAAGAGTGGGCAGGAAAGACAGAAAGTGACAAGGGTTACGAAGTGTTGTAAGAGGAAGGGGGGTTAGGCAGGATGGTAGTCAATAATAGTGAGGCAGGAGCAGGCACAGGGTAGGGTAGACAGTAGATGAATGGGGAGGCAGGAGAGGCAGGCAGTGGGTTAAAAGACGTCGTGGAAGAAAGAGGGATAGGTTGGGAGGCACGTAGAGAATGGGGAGACAGGACAGGTAGAGAATGGGGAGCTAAGACAGAGAAAGAATGAGGAGAGAGGACAGGTAAAGAATGGGGAGAGAGGACAGGTAAAGAATGGGGAGAGAGGACAGGTAAAGAATGGGGAGATAGGACAGGTAGAGCAAGGAGTGACAGGACATGTAGACAGGAAGCTGGAAGAGGAGGTAGGAGTAAGGAAAGGGAGGCAGGTTGGCTAGGCAAGAGGTGGACGGGGAGGCAGAACACGTAGGCAGCGAGTCGGGTTGAAAAGCGCTCTCGGAAGAAGTGGATTTTAGGCAGAGAGGCAGCCAGTAAGTGGAAAGGCAGAAAGAGGAACATGAAGGCAGATAGATACGTAAGGTAGGCAAGAGGAAAGGAAGGCAGGAAAATCAGGCAGTAAGTTGGACTGAAAAGTGATGTGGGAGGAAGTGGGTGAGGCAGTGTTAAGGAGAGAGAGAGAGAGAGAGAGAGAAAAAAAAGAAAAGGATAAGGCAGTTAAGTAGTCGACAACTTTTTATTTTATTTTTTATGTGTCCGACTCTGGGCATAGGCTTCACAGCCTGCTATCAAGGCCCAGCAGTCCTCCTACATACCATACACCTCTACATGTCACCACTTCGGCGCTAACACCCACCGTCCATATTGAATACATGCTAGGGCTGTCTCATACAGGACTGGTGTATTGGTATTAGCGGGGGTATTTTTACGACATGGCGGCGGGTCTTCTGGTAGATCAGTAAAGCCTGATTTAATGAAATTCAAATCCTTAAACTGTTCCCTGCCCCAGCCGGGATTTGAACCTGGGTCCGTTAGGACCGCACGCCACCTCTCTACCGGTTGAGCCACCGCCTCCCCCTACTGGAGAAGTAGGAGTAGGGATAAGGATGCAGGAAGAAGGATAAGGTGGCAGGAGTAGGAATAAGGAAGCTGGAGCAGGAATAAGGATTCAAGAGTAGGGATATGGAGGCAGGAGTAGGGATAAGGAGGCAGGAGTAAGGATAAGGAGGCAGGAGTAAGGATAAGGAGGCAGGAGGAAGGATAAGGAGGCAGGAGGAAGGATAAGGAGGCAGGAATAGGGATAAGGAGGCAGAAGAAGGAATAAAGAGGCAGGAGTAAGGATAAAGAGGCAGGAGTAGCGATAAGGAGGCAGGAGTAGTGATAAGGAGGCAGGAGTAGGGATAAGGAGGCAGGAGTAGGGATAAGGAGAAAGGAATAGGGATAAGGATGCAGGGGTAAAGATAATGAGGCGGGAGTATGGATAAGGAGGCAGCAACAGAGGTAAAGAGGCAGGAGTAGGAATAAAGAGGAAGGAGTAAGGATAAAAAGGCAGGAGCAGGGATAAGGAGGCAGGAGTAGGGATAAGGAGGCAGTAGTAGGGATAAGGAGGCAGTAGTAAGGATAAGGAAGCAGCAGTAAGGATAGGGAACAAGCAGGATAGGCAATAGGTCACTGGGGTAGCAGGAAAGGTGAACAGTAGGTTGGGTTCAGAAAGTTTGGGGAGGAAGTGGCTTAGGCAAGGAGGGAGTCAATGCGTGAAGAGGCCATGGAGAGGCAAGAGCAAGGACAGCAAGGCAGGCTGGGTAGGGAAGATAGGGTAGGGGAGGGGAGGGGAGGGGAGGGGAGGGCAGGGGAGGGGAGGGGAGGGGAGGGGAGGGGAGGGTAAGGTAAGGTAAGGTAAGACAAGGTAAGGTAGGGTAGGTAGGGGAGGCAGCGTGGGATAGGTAGAAGAAAAATGGGGAGACATGACAGGCATACAGTATCTTCTATTGAGGGAGGCCTAAGGACAGAAGAGTGTTAAGCAGAGAGGGGTCATAACTGGAAAGGCACGGGCTAGATAGGGTTGGGAGATATAAAAAGTAAGGGAAAGGTGAAATAGTAGGTAAAAGGGGTAGTACAAAGAAATGTGGAATATGAGACGCCTTAGGTAAGAAAGGGTTTAGAGCGGAAGGTAGTCAATAAGTGGAGAGGTAGGAGTAGGGACACGGTAGGTTGGCAGGTAGGTAGATAGTAAGTAGACAGGTAGATAGGGTAGGCAGGAGGTGAATGGGGAGACAGGAAAGGTTGAGAGCCGTGGAAGGAAATGGATGGGACAGTCTAGATGTGGAGAGGCTGTGAATAAGTGGAAGGACCAGGAATGAAGGTAAGGTGACAGGCAGGGTGAGAAGGTGCGAGTAAATGAGGGATACAGTATGCAATCATTCTTGTTATATTCAGAAGTATACCCACCACAAGGAAGAGGAGACATAAACTGAAATAGGCTAACCTGACAGGACTTGGAGCCATAAGAAAAATTATAACTGTAAGCATAGGTACCGTAAAAAAAATGCAGTTATGTCAAAAAGTTCCACATGAGGGAATAATCTGGAAGGAAAAGAAACTATGTGATAATAAAAATGATATGACAGAAGGTCCGGTGAGCCTCCCAAGACCACGACGACACGGACCGAAGGAGCAAAGAAAAAAGGTACAGGAAAAAAGGAAGACAACAATCTCTTCCTTCCCCCTTTCCCCCCTCCTTCCCCATTCCTTTTCTCTCTCTCTCTCTCTCACTCCCATCTCTTCCCCTCCCACTCCATCCTTTCCTGTTCATTCCGACACCTTCTCCCCACTCCTCCCCCATCCTCCTCGTCCCTCCCCTTCCCCTCCCTCCCCCTGATACCCTCTTCCCCTCCCTCTTCCTCCTCCTTCTCGCCCCTCACCCTCCTTCCCTTCTTTCCTCCTCCTCCAGATCCTACAATCAAGTTAGCTGTGGCCAGTAATTACCTCCCGCTGTTGCTCAAGGTGTTTTTTTTTATTCTGTCTTTCCTCGGTCCTCAAGCAGATGGAGAGGTACATGGAAAGGAGGAGAGAGAGAGAGACAGAGACAGGGGTAGTGTACAAAGAGAGATAAGAAAGGAGGAAATACAGAGACGTAGAAAGAGAGACAAGGAGAGAGGATATACAATAACAGTGAGGAAGAGTCAGGGAGAGATAGAGTAGAGAGAGAGAGAGAGAGAGATGGAGGTACAATACAAAGAGAGACAAGGAAAGAAGAGAGACAATGACAGAAAAAGAGGAGGGGGCGAGAGAGGGGAAAGGGAAAAATGTACAAAGGATGAGGAGATGCAATAAGAGGGAAAGGAAGAGGTGAGGGAGAGGGACAGAGATGGTGGCAGAGACAACGAGAAGAGATATACAAAGTGAGGAGAGAAAGGAAGTGGGGAGACAGAGAGAGAGATGGGGGTATAACAAAGACAAGGACAGAAGAGATGCGTGGGCAGGGATGGCGAAGTAAGAGACAAGAGGGGAGAGGATGGAGAGAGGAGATACAATGAGAGGGAAGAAGAGTGGGGGAGAGGGACAGGCCTGGGCTCTGAAATAGAGTCTTCAATATCCAGACGCTTTTATTTATTTTTTTTATCTATTCCTTTACGTATTTAACTTATTTTTTTCTCTTGCCACCTCCAAATCACTGTATTAATTTCACACAGTCTCAATACACCCTGCCACACCATATACAACTACACCACACACCACCTCACCTCAAATTCACCTAATATGCACCACAGTCAAACCATACACTTATCAAACACTACCATACCACACACTAATTCACCACACATTACCACACTTCTTAACAAGCTTATGGAGTCACATCACACGCTGCCACACCACATACAACCACACTACACGCTACGTCATCAATGTCATATCTAACAAACCTCACAGTCACACCACATTCTATCACACTACATAAGACACCACACAACCACACCACACCACAACACCGCATACAACCACACCTAATAAACCTACAAGTCAGACCTCATACTTCCACATCCTATAAAACTGCACCTCACACTGCCACACCACACAACCACACCATACGCAACCACACATCACACACTGCCACATCACATAACTACACCATCCACAACCACACATCACATTGCCACACCACATACAACCACACACTACTTCTCCACACAATGCCGCACCTAACAATCCTCACCTTCACACTACAAACTGCCACAGCTCTCGTCTCTCACTGAACAAAACTTTTCCACTACCGCAATATTACCAACTCAGTGACATTCATCTTACATTCACGTATTTCTCTAGAACAAACTTTCCCCGGATTTCAGAAGACGTGTAAATCTGATGCAGTTTACATTGACTTCAACTGTCCATGCCACACTAAGCTTTCTCGTAAACAGCTATGAAAACAGTCAACTTGTAAACTAGTCTTATAAACTTCTGTAAAGGTGTTGTAAGCATATGTATAAGGGTATCATGAACGGAGATGTAAACAGTAATACCCGTCTTATGAAAATCAATGTTATTATGTGCATTACGTGTATGCAAAAAGTGATATGCAGTATAAAGTAGTGTTTTATAGATTGAAGAAGCATTGTAAATAAGAATGTGTATAGTTACATATAAACAGATAGATACTGACACACATAGATAAATAAACAAATAGATAAACACAGATAGATACCGATAGACAGATAGACAAAGGTAGATAGATAAACAGACAGACAATATAGATACATTTCATTAGAAGTAATGTAAAAGGACACATCTTATACACAGGTGCACCGTAAACATATACACAAGAATCTATAAGTAACTACATCTTGTGAATGGAGATGTAAACAGCTCCCTTAAACACAGAAACAGCATCTTGTAAACGGAAATGTAAATGGCCCCCTTAAACAAACACAGAAGGATGTAAATAACTGCATCTTATAACAGGTGTATACAGCCTCCTGCCACGGACGTAAACAGTAGTAGGAGGTGCAAATAACTGCATTTTGTAAACAGATGTAAACAGTCCTCCCTGCCACGGACCTAAATGTCAAGAGGAATTAAGGCAAGGCTAGAATGCCGATATACGTGGCTAGAAGGCTGGTAAACAAGTGTGTATATCTGTCCAGCAATATTTATGTTACCACTACACACACACACACACACACACACACACACACACACACAATGACCTCCACCCTCAGAGTCTGCAGCCACCCTACACCTCATTTATACTTATGCACATTTGTGGCGAAACTGTAACTTTTTTACCACTGCAGTGCAAAGATAAAATATGTCACCAGATTGAAGGGATTTACGAGCACTCACCTGACAAAACACCTTCCTAGCCAGATCCCCGGAGAAGCTGGCGATGAAGATACGGCAGTCCTTATCCTGCAGAGAGTATGTTGTATATTTAATTAACCCGTATAGCCTGATTTTCTCTCTCTGAATTAACAACCAGTATCAAATTCATTCATTCATTCATTGCCAGACGCCATGTATCCCAGACGGGGTGACCAAGGGCTTAGAGTTAATTGTTTTACAGGGAGGGGCACTAATCCTCAACCAACCCCACTTGACACGTATCAAATTAACCTGTGTAATTTACCTCTAATAATTTACAAGTATTATTTTACCAACCTGAACATTTTATCTCTGGGAATTTACAAACATTATAAAATAGACCTTTACCTCAAAGTATTTACAAGCATTATTAAGTCAACCTTCATCTCTGAGAATTTACAAGCAATATCAAATCCACATGTATTATTTACCTCCAGTAATTTTCAAGCATTTTTTAATGAATCTGTATATTTTTATCTCTAAGTATTCATAGTTGTTCATAAAAGTACAAAATCGACCCCCTATCATAGGCAGTATAGTGGTTCATTTTGTCACCCATATTTTTAGTGCACATCATAACAAAAACCTTCAAGGTACTTCCATATTTGATTTACTGAATCCCGTGACAAAAATAATCAAGGCAACAAAACAAATCAAGGTAGCAAAACAAATCAAGGCATCAAAACAAATCAAGGCAAGAAAACAAATCAAGGCAACAAAACATAGTAACAATAGCACAGGAACAAAACATCACACGTACTCCCTCGATTTGATTTACAGAATGTACCTGTGCCTGTAGCAGATACCCCCTCCTGCCCCGCGCCCCCCACTACATAAAAGGGGGCGTCGACCCTGATTGTGATGAGTGGTGACGGGTTGGTGGGGGGGGGGGGACGAGCGCCACAGGAGAAAAGCCAATTCCAACACTCACTGCCCCGGATGAGGGGTCGACTCCGGTACCTGGCTATTAATCTCTCTCTCACTGCTATGGAATCACTTAAACTAGCTATTATATTCAGCCTAATTACAGACGATTGTGTTCAGTTGAGAGATATACTGGCAATTAGTAAGTAAAAATGTGAACGGGCCATAACTCGTCACATCCAGATTCCCCGTCTCACATAATGGCCGCACTTGAGCTCCCTTTTCGCATAATGGTCACAGCCAGATTCCCCCTTTTAACCGATGGTCACTCCCGGAACCCCCTTATAAATAATGGCAACACCCAGACTCCACCTTTTGTACAATGATCACACCCGGATCCCCCATTTACATAACAGTCACCACAGGAGTCATTCTTGTAACACTATGGTCACACCCAGACTCCCCTTTCACACAATGGTCACATCCAGACTCCCCATTCACACAGTGGTCACACCCCCAGACGCCCCATTCACACAATGGTCACACCCTGACTTCCCATTCACACAATGGTCACACCCGGACTCCCTCTTCTTCACAATGGTGACACCCACACCCTCCCTTTTATACAATGGTTGCGCCCGGCACCTCACCTACAGACCATCTCTTATTTTTTTCTCCGTCTCATTAGTGAACTCCGACCAAGTTAGCGGAGTTTCCAGCGGGTCTCAGCGCGATTGGACGATCCCATTACACGTGTCAATCAACAGTTTAGGAAAAGATTTGGCCAGAAGCGGTGGAGGGGTCGGGCTTTGGCTTAAGGATACGGAAAAATACGGAGAGCGTTTCTGTCCTCCTCCCCTTACTTTTATTCCTTACCGTACGATTTCTTGTTCCTCTCCTCCTCTTACTCTTATGCCTTCCGATGTGACTTTTCTATCTCGTTTTCTGTATTGATAATCTCTTAGGTTTAACAGGTTCCCTAACATCGTCCTCCTTTGCGATGTATTTTGCATTTACTTCTTAATGTTCTTTTGGTGTTTGGCAACTTTTGTCTTTTAACGACTACGGTATAGTTTTTATCCATAACATGCAAAAAATACTAACGTGCCACATTCAGCAACAAACTGGTAAAAAATAAACATTAATGAACCTTCTAAAGCACACCAGAATGCAGTTCCAATGCCTTTTTCTGTATATGATTACGAGGATATTAACACAGAATGTATAATAATCAATTACAAGGAATTTACTGGCTCTTTATACGCAATTTCCACGAGGTATTGACTACCCCAACCCATACTGGAACAACAACTTTCGCTGACCGTGTACCTATGTCGACTGAGCACCGTGAGCCAGGTAACCATCGGTCGGAATAAACATCAACTGACAGGACCGCAGGCAAAAGAAAAGTGCAAAGGGTCTTTTATTTGCCAAGGTGACGTAATTAACAACACTTCAGGCCAGTAGTCAATTCGGTCTATTTCAAGTCCTTCATATGCTGCATCCGCATCTGTATTTGTCCACAACGCGATTCACCCTTCGCCTTAGAGTGAGAGTGAAAGCCAGGAATAACCCTTTCTCAAGCTGGCCGGGCACGATTTGGGAAGGATTGTCTACGAGTATAGAGTGAAGGGTTGATTAGGAAGTCAGTGTTTAATAGCTCTTCCAGGTGATGCAGGTAATGACTACGACAAGGGGGTGTTATCGTACTTCAACCGCGGTAGAGTGTTACCGTGAGAGACTGCAGCTATTGCACTGCGTTGGGGAGCGCTAAAATATGAGTGGAGGGGGGAGTATTCACTTGAAAGTTGAAGAGAGTTACCTAGAAATCAGGTAACATAATTATTGCCCCTAAGTGTGAGGTATTAGTTTGAGAGAGTGAAGGTGCCAAGAAAGAGTGTGACGTTACCTAGAAATTAGAAAGTTATCTTAAGTGTGAAGTATTACCAAAAAAGTGGAACGGTTCCCTAAAAAGTAATACCTTAGGAGTAACAAATTACCTTGAGGGAATGGAGGTGTTCGGTGTAGTCCCCAGGTGAGAGGGTGACAGTGGCTTGAAGGGAGATGTTAGCAGCCTCCAGTGCCGGCATCAGTTCGTTCAGGGCCTGGAGGGAGGTTACTGTTAATTTTCATGTAAGAATAATTATCGTGGTTAAACGGGGAGAATATTACAGATCAACAGATTAGCATGCAAGAATAATTACCGAGGTTAAACGGAAAGATCGTTACGGGACAACAGACTGTTATGCAAGAATAATTATCATGGTTGAGCAAATAATCACAGTTCTACACTTATCATGGTTAGCACATTATCACGGTTGACGAAGATATTATTGTGAACAGGAAGAGACTGTACACAGATAAATACACTGATGAACAGAATTTGACCAAAGGGTAAATGAGAATGTGCTTAGAAAATATGATCACACAGGGAATATGAATATGTCTAAGATGGTGAGAAGGAGGAAGCGTGGAAGGACAAGAGGAAAATAACTGGAGAGTAAATGTGAGGGACAGCAAGATATGGAAGGTACGGAAGTAAAGGACCTGACCCGGGATAGACAAGAAAGAATGAATAGTGGATGTAGACGTAAATGAAGCAAGTTGCACAATATTTTAATAATGACAGTAATAGGGAAATAATGAATCACATACGGTAATGTGGAATGTTTATATATCGAAGGCTTGCAGGACGAATGAATGTAGGCATGTCTCCCTGTACTGGACACTCTATTAGGCTAGAAGTTCAAAGTTCGTGTTTTCCTATTTCTGGTGCTCCCTTACCCAGCAAACGAGTGAGATATATGTGAAAATAATGATGACAGACCTAATGGTTAAATGAAAATGACTGACGAACAGAGAAAATATTAATGACGAACGAAACCGATTAAGCCCACCATGGCGATTAATTATACGGTACAAAAATTTACACACACACACACACACACACACACACACACACACACACACACACACACACACACACACGCACACACACACGCACGCATAGCACAACTCAAATAACAACACATCGTGAATGTACAGTGTGCCATACAACCGTCTTCCTCGTTTTGTCTGCAATTTAATTATAAGTGGCTAAACATCATGAAAGTCAACTTTTAACTAATGCGTCTCGTATGTTTTGACTTTTCTCTGATCCGGTCACCAAACTGTAAGAAGCTATTTAATTACTTCACGCACCGTATTGTACACTAATTCCAAATTATCTTTACCCAGGTGATAAAAGACCGCTTCACACTAAGCGCTGTGGCTGTTCGTGTTCTTTTCTCACAGATACGTAAATATTTCTGAATGTAGAGTGTACTTCCCACGTTATAAAGTTTCAAAGGGTCGAGGCGGGAAAAGTAAATTTTGATAAACACTTTGGAGATCGCGCAGCCAAGAGAAGATACTAAAGTCTGCGGTTAATGAATACCCGATATTAATATTACAACCTCACCTTCTTCTAAACACCTACCAGTAACGATGGGGCGAGGAGCAAACCCAAAAATATTATACAGCTAAAAGAGTTGAGAGAGTAGGCAGACACCGCAAGGAGGACGGTCCCCAAAATGGCCAGATGATTGTGGCAGGTTATTTGTGGTTTACCCTCCCGGAACGATTTCATTAAGGGGAGAATCGGAGGATGCAAAACGCGGCAGGGGTCATATGAGGTCAGGTGGGGTGGGGAGTTGGCGTCTACCCTAATGTCTACCTAACCCAGACACAATATTCTGAAAAGTTTGTTAGGTTTCGATGCTAACATCACTCAGTTTCAAAAGTCATTGTTCACTGTCTTGTTATTTATCGTGAGGTAGTGAATCGATATTAGAGTCCTCCATACCGTAGAACAGGTCAAAGTCATTCATTTCAACTTGGTGGAAATTTTTGTCGTTTTACAGCTCCTTTCCATAGTTGAGTGGCGGAACACAAAAACATTCCTGCTCTGCACCCGTTCCATAGCACTTCTTCGTGACTAGCGCCATATTCTAGTTATAATCTCTTATTATAACTCAGCATTCAAGACGAAGTGACGCCAATTTTACGCCTAGGCCTAGTTAGTGTGAATAGAGTATAGTTCTCTTTATGCCACACATTCTGAGATTCGATTCCAAACGATAGGAAATTTTCTCAGACGGATGGAATGAAATAAACTGCTGTGGAATGGCTACTAATTCTCGGTAAGTTTTGCAATAACAGGAACCTTATGTTGTGTGATGAGAGGAACTTGAATACGTATTTTCTAAGGGATGATTATGTTTCCTATGGCCGTCTTTTGGGGGGAAGTGAGGTAAGTTGGGATGTATACAGAATAAACATTGCTATGATGTAAATAGTATGTGTTTTCAGTGCTGAGAGTTATGGTGGAATGATTATTACATGCCTAACATCAGGACTGAGGCGGGTGAAGTGAAGGACGTGAGGTAAGGTGACGTAAGGTGAGATGAAGTATGGAAGGTGAGGTAAGGCGAGTGGGGAAGTGAAGCGAATGAGGTAAGGCAGGTAAGGTGAAGTGAGGCAAGTAAGATTAAAGTGAGGCAGGTCAGGTAAAGTGAGGCAAGTGAAGTGAGGTGTGATAAGACAGGCACGGAAAGGTGAGACACGTAAAGTAAGGTGAGGCACGTAAGGTGAGATGAGGCAGGTAAAGGTAATGAAAGCGAGGTGAGGCAGGTAAGGTAAGGCGAGGTGAGAGGGGACGCGGCAAAAAAGGCGTCTTTGATATAAATAAGCCTCGTTAGCCCATCCTACTCCACAGGCAGGCCGGGACAGGGACTTCAATACACTTTACTACATCTTATCTCAATAATTTTGTCAGTCATTCTTTATCCAATTCCCTTCATTCATCCCTGTCTCCCTTCCTTCCTTCTTTCATCCCTGTCTCCCTCCCTTCCTTCTTTATTCATCCCTGTCTCACTCCTTTCTTCTTTCATTCATCCCTGTTTCCCTTCCTTCCTTCATTCATCCCTGTCTCTCTCCTTCCTTCCTTCATTCATCCCTGTCCCTCTCCTCCCTTCCCTCCTTAGCCAGTTCCTCCCTCCCTTCCAATCTCCCTTTTTCCCCTCCTCTCTTTTTCTTCTTTCCTTTCTCTATTTATTTTTCCCCCGCCCTAGCACCAGCTTTTCCTAAATTCTCATTCTCCCTCCTTTCCTGTCCTTCCTTCCTACCGTTCCTTCCTATTTGTTCCATGTACCCCCCCCCTCTCTCTCTCCTTCCCCCCCCCCGCCAGTGTTCCAACATGGCGGACACCCTGTCTCACTTTCACCAATAACATCTCGAAAACAATGGCGTCTTCGTTTTCGAATAAGAGCGGGAAAAATGAAAAATATAAAAATCTTCTAATGACTCATGGCGGTAATTATCGAGCCATCTTTCTTCACTCTTTCATTTTTCTTTATTCAGTTTCATTTTCTCTTCTCAGACATCATTTTTTTTACTTCTCCATTCACAGAGCCGAGCCGGATCGGTAAGCTGGGATAATGAATGTTTTCCGGGGTGTTCGGTTATGATCGGTTCGGTTCGGTTAGGGTAGGGTAACGTAATGTAAAGAGCTGTATGGTAGGGTGGAAAATGTATAGTATGGTAGTGTAGGGCACGATAGGGTAGGCACGGATGGGTGGGGTAGGCTATGCTAGGTTTGTTTGGGTAGGATTGAGTTGGGTACTTTAGGCTGGGTAGGGGAGGGCAGATTAGGGTAAGTTAGAGTAAGGTAGAGTTGGCTAGGGAATGAGTGAGTGCTGTAAGGTAGGATAAGGTACTGGAACTGTGATTACTGTGGGGATAAAACAATTTCGACCCGACTCAAACCCTCTTCAAGAAGACAGGTTCGTAAACAACACTAACAGAAACTCCCCTGGCTGCACCTCACGTGTTGCGGGGACGGCTCAGTCTGCTGGTGTAGGCGTGGGTGTGACAGTGGGAGTAGGATATGGCTATATGACACTGAGCAGCCAATGAAAAAGTTATCTATGCCCTCTTCGCAACACACACACACACACACACACACACACACACACACACACACACACACACACACACACACACAAAATCGCCCGGCAGAGTGAAAAATCAGTGTTATATATGTACGTCCCTATAACTCTTCCATCCGAAACAGGACACATTATTAACATCATTCAAACGTCCCAAATTATCGCCATTATTATTCTCAGTCAGGCTCGCCCAATTTACGTCCTTATCAACAAATCTCAGAATATATATATATTTTTTTTTCATATGTGATTTGTGGTGGCCATGGGTTGTTCCGGCATCTCCAGACACGACACAAAGGGCTTCCGGGTGACCAGAATAAAATAATGTGGACTTATATTGAAGATCAGCCACAAAAATGTATAAACCACACTCAGAAATGGAAAAGAATTTGTGACAGGGATAAACAACACAATGGAGTATTTATATCCAAACTCACTGACTCCACATGCCTATGCTTATTGTTTACGATTAATGGCAGCCTCGTTACGACTGCATAAGAGACGTACAAGAAAAACATTAACCATACCGAGGCGTTTTATTTCTGGGTTAAGACGGGATTAACCACATCATTATGAAGGGTCCCTCCCATGTCTGACGGTTGTAAAGAATATATACATACATACATACGTAAATAAATAAAAAAGTCGGCATGGTATTGAAGGGGTCAGATAAAGGCATATGGTCCACAAGCCATATTTCAGGTTACAACGATTTCTGTGTTTCAAAGTTTTATCGATTTTCATAAAACTTTTTAGTACCTCCTGTTACTTATATTCTTTCATATCTCCATGAATTTATATTACCTACTAAGGTATTCACTGTTCATATGTAAAGCTTACCTAAAATGATTTCGAGCTATCAACTCATATTTCTCAATACCATACCTACATAAATAGCGTCTGTCAGTTACCTAATTTTGTGTGACTGCCAACTTAATTATAAAATATGCAAATACAGGACGAGGACTGACGCCCTGGCTTCAATGAATATTTATAACAAACGAAGAAAATCATAAATAAAACTGGAGAAAAAGGTTACGGCTTTGTTTTCCATCCGCTTGATACCTAAAGGATGTTTTTGTGAGGTCTGGCTAAAGTGTTATATGATACGTCCCTCTGGCTAAACAACATGTAATTATTCCACCTCAGGTAACCCTACACAAGGCGACACAACACCAGCCATCATCCTACACCACGCCCCCTACACCACATCACCCCATACCACGCCACCCTACACCACATCACCCCATACCACGCTATCCTACACCACAAAACCCCATACCACGCTACCCTACACGAATCGCCTCAACACCTTACAACACACCACATAACGCCACATACCATCCTAAATGACTAAACTCTACACCACACATCCGTACAACACCTCACCCTTTTAACACCAGACTGCACCACATACCATACTGTACCACTAAGTCCTGTACTTCATACCACACCACATCGTCCAATGCTACACCATCCTCCAGCACACCACACTCTGCATCACACACTACACACCATCACAAATCACACAATACATCACCCTGCACAACGCACCGTACACCATCCTATACCACACAACGCCACACCACCTTCACCACACACACCATTCTACACCACACCACCTTCACCACACACCATTCTACACCACACCACCTTCACCACACACCATTCTACACCACACCACCTTCACCACACACCATTCTACAATACGCAACACCTCGTCATCCAGATACTACGTAACACTCCAATATCAGATGCCTACAGTTAATATTAATCACTATTTACTCTCAGCTCAGCACGTCTTGAGAGCCGTTCGCTGGGCCTATAACACTGATCGCCTCCTGAGCGCTCCATCACGACCCGGAGTAAATGTCAACACAGCGGGTCACGTGGCTTTGTTTACATCGTGCCAGACGCTACTACGAGCCTACTACACATTAAACAGTATTAATGGTTCGGGATACCAGGCTTACATGAATCCTCAGAAGACGGCATATATCTTAACTATTTATACTAGCTACCGCCAAATTTTATCAATCTTCAAGTCTCGCTCCGTCTGATGGTCACCCCTTATTGTACGACGTCGTTTAGGTTATATTTTCGTCTTACTGTAGCCAATTCCATCCACCTTAGGAGAGACCGCTTTGTTAAGAAACGGCTAAATTCATCGTACAGGTCAATGAAACTGAAACACTAAATATTGTAATAATAATAATAATAATAATAATAATAATAATAAAAATAATAATAATAATAATAATAATAATAACAATAATAATGTTATAATATCTTGTCTACAGTTTCAAGAAAAGTGGAGGTTAACAGAGACTATCCGACATCTCTCTCCAGACTAATAAAACCGCCTGGGAATAGCAAGAACGAAATGCAGATGACGTCACTGTACTGACTGGATTAAGCTGACGATAAGCTCAGCCGTCATCGCACAAGAACACTAAAAAAAAAATCCCTTTACCTTTTCTAGTTAATTCCCAGTTCCGGTACCGAGTGCAAAAAATGTCACACTGCTAATTCAGCCATCGGGCCTAAAAGTACTTGCCAAACTTCATATAAATGTATGTACATCCGTTCCACACAAAGCTTTCCGCCGGGTTGAAAGTGACGAAACAAAATGAGCCTCATTCCTCACACTTTTGAAAAAAATGAAAAAAATGAGAATGCTAAAGTATATAAAAAATGAAAAACTAAAATAAAATGCTGAAAAAGTGGTGAAATAAAATAAGCCGAAGCCAACACAATTTTGAAGAGAAAACGCTGAATAAATGCTAAAAACTGAAAATGAAAAAAAAAATCTAGAAAAAAAAACTACAATAAAACAACCCAGTCCACACAATTTTGAACGAAAAAGTGCAGAAAAACTGATAAAAAAAAAACTAATAATTAAATAAACTGGTGAAAAAAATGATGAAACGAAATAAGCCTCAGTTCACATAACACTAAACGGGAAAAAAGCTGAAAAATTATGAAACTAAATGATGAGGAAAAAATTGAAAAACAGCTGAAATAAACGGCTGAAATGAAGTGAATCTCAGTCCAAGTAATTCTGAAAAAAAGAAATGAACTGCTAAAATCTGCTGAAACGAAGTAAGCCTCAGTTCAAACAATTTCAAAAAATAAAAAATAAAAACCTACTGAAAAAACACAAAATAAAAATGCTCAGAGGAAATCAGCCTAGTCCACACAATTTAAAATCATTTAACAAACGTATATAGTCGCTCAAAGTTAAAATAAAAAATCGTTTGGGATATATGCAGTCAAAATTCGAAATCTCGTTACCTTCATAAAGACTGTCACACTATATACGTCAGACTCCAATCCAGTCATGGCCTACGAATGCCTTTCACAAAAATTTATAGAAAGATGGATTGATGGATGAATAGATGGATGGATGGATGGATAGACGAACAGATGGATGGATGGATGGATAGACGGATTAACAGATAGATGGATGAGTGGATGGACAGACATAGATAGACTGACAAACATACAACTGATATAGTATTGATACACAGATTAATGATTGGATGGACGGATGGATGGATAGACAGATACAGATAAACTCACAAACATACTGAGGCAGTATAGACAGGCAGTTTAACAGATAAATAAATACCGGTACTGAAAGTAGTTTGACTGACTGACACGGAGAGAGCATAAAGAAAATGGATATACAGAGCTAATATTGAGAAAAACAGGTAAATGGAGAATTAAACTGATTAGGTGACTGACGGACATGTAGACAGACAGATAGATGGATAGATAGATAGCAAGAAGGAGCTAGGACGCCTCCCTTGCCACTCAGAATACGGGTCTAAATCCTACCGGCAAAACTTCGCTGTGAATATGCGTGAAGACAAATAAAACCGATGTGATTATCAGCAGAGGTGGAAGCCAGGCACAGCTGGGTTAATTTCAACTTTGTGGCGCCCCTCACTAACACCCACTTCATATTACTACACACACACACACACACACACACACACACACACACACACACACACACACATACTGCTGCTTCTACTATTACCCTTTCTTATAACCCCCTGCCTCCTTTACTACTATTATTACTCATATTATAATAAATCCTTTCATACTACCCTTCTCCTTCCTTTACTACTACTACTACTATCCTAACCCCTTACTATCACTCTCTTCCTCCTTAACTAATATTATCATCACAACTACAACCATCACCATCCGAACCCTTTAACACCCTCCCTAACTTAACTACTACCACTACTACCATCATCACCATTACTACAACCATCACCATCTCGTAATACCACTACTATCATTATCACCACCATCACAACAATCACCATCCCGTAATACCATCATCATCACCACTACCACAACCATCACCATCCTTTCAATATTATCACCACAACTCCTTTCACTACTACAAAAGCCACCTGTCAATTAACTACTGCTATCACCTCATTCACTGACACCATCACCCCATTCACAACTCTCACCAGTCCATTCACAATTACACAACTCATTCACAACCATCATTACCTTCGTCCCTTCAGTCACCCCCTTCCCTTACCTTTGTTATTTCCTGCTCTGTTTACTACCTCTCACCTGTTTTTTTTATTATTCTGTTGCTTATACATCTCTCTCTCTCTCTCTCTCTCTCTCTCAATCTTATGTCTGGCAATGTGTGTCTGGCCATCTACTTATATATACAAAACTTTCCCTAGCAATAATTCCTCTCTCTCTTATCGTTCCCAGGACTCCGGCATTCCACAGGTCTATTCACTCTTCCACCCAGCCTCCCCCACCCCTCGAATCCTCCCTCCTCCCCGCCTCCACCTCCGCCCTGATTGGCTGTCGCTCCGTGACTAGCCCACCAATCAGCTTGCCGATCATCTCAGCTACTACAGTGGACGTCTGGTTGGTTAGCTTTCTCGCCACAGCTAAAATCAGAATGACAGCTGGGAAGGCTTCGTCAGCTGGTCCCCTTGCATTGCTTTTTATTTATTTTATGCAGGGTGTGGCTTCTTTAACATATATATTTCAAGTACGACCTGATCTGTCCATCTATTGGTTTATCTATCTGTCTGTCTGTCTGTCTGTCTATCTATCTATCTATCTATATACGAAGCTGTGTGCAAAACTCAGCCATATTCTGGCTTTTTTTTTTTTTTTTTTTTGGAGGGGGGAATAAATAATACTGGTAGTTAACGAAGACGATTGGGTGTGATGGCCTGTTATGGTGGTAGGTGTTAAAGGACGATGAATGAATACACCCTGTTAAGAAGGCCGCTCAATGTACTGTATTTGCGTCATGAGGGCTAAAACAAAAACTTCAACAACAACAACAACAAAAATAAACTGAGTGAGAACTTGTATGCTCTAATCTATCTAATGCTTTTTGAGAATGAGAGAGAGAGAGAGAGAGAGAGAGAGAGTTAAACACGACGAAGATACAAGGGGCAGATAAAGTACGAAGCAAAACACAAGTGAATGAGGATAAAAGACGACACACAGTACGACACTAGGCACCATACAGAACTTGATATAGATACAGAGGGGGAAGACAAAGACACGGAGACAAGGAGAATGAAGGAATATAGAAAGACAGAGACGGGAAGAATGAAAAATACACTGATAAAGAGTGAATGGGAGAATATAAAACTACAAACAATTGAACAGACAGACAGAGAGAATAGCGAACTACAGACAGGGAAAAAGAGACAGTGAGAATGGAAAAACACAGACACAGACAGAAACAGAGATAGAGAAAATGGTAAAATACACAGACAGACACAGACACGGGCCCACCCACCCACCAACCCGGCCATCCATACACACCACACACACACACACACACACACACACACACACACACACACACACACACACACACAGGATGAGACAAAAAGACGAGACAGACAAAGAGACGGGCAGACAGGAAAACACAGGCAGACAGAAAAACAAGATCAGATAGACGAGACACACAAACAAGATGACCGAGAGACAAAAAGACAAAGACGATGACAGACAGACAAAACAACTTACAAGACAGACAGGCGAGAAAGCAGAGAGAAAATCAGAGGAGGAGAATAGAAAATACAACTGAAACAGAAATCTCAAGACGACAACCACCTGATGTACGACCCCCAACACGACCCGTAGCCCAAAGCAAGCCAGAGCCAACGACCTGCTTCCTTCCATACGCCAGCACGCCTAATTAGACAGCCAACTTGTTCCATTAGCTGACATCATGACTGGAAATTACCTACTTGCTTCAAAGTGTGTTACGGTATATGGTCTGAAAAAGGAAAGAAAGAATGAAATGAAGGAAGGAGGAGGTAAAAGTGAAAACGAAAAGCAAGCTAGCAAGCAAGCAAGCTAGAAAGAATGAATGAATGAATGAATGAAAAGGAAGGAAGGAAGGAAGGAAGGAAGGAAGCAAGCAAGCAAGCAAGCAAGAAAAAGAAAAGAACGAAAGAAAAAGCAAACTCCACATTTGTAACTCTCAATATAGCTACTTTGCCTCTGTAGTTTGATGTATTTAATTTTACTCTTCCTTCACCCAAATTATTTTGTTTAACGCAGGCGAGACCAGTCCCTCTATCCCTGGGCAGAAGTGTAGCGTAAAAGAGGACTGGTGGGCCTCCGGGAAAGAATTCTAAGGCCTTTGTCTAGAGTTGGACACTAAAGAAAGTCCCTCCAAATCTCCACGTAGAAATTGCAAGTTACCATCGCTCCTCCACATACATCACAGGTCAACAATTTTCTTTCTCCACGAGCTACACTTAATATTCTTCGCAAAATTATCCTCGAGCACTCAAAATATAAATTCCGAGTAGACGAGGTACCCTGTGTGTGGTAATACCAGTATATTCAACAAAATTCCTCCTCACCCCTCACCCACCCCAAAAAATTCTGCAGTAGCTACTCATAATATTCTTCCTAAAATTATCCTCAGGGACTCGCAATATTCGTGGTAAATGAGGTTTCGTGCCTGTGGTAATGATATTCATCACGAATCTTCAAAATACTCTTCGTACATTTATATTCAACAGCTACTAAAAATGTTCGCAAAAAAATTAGTAGTAGTTGTAGCAGTAGTAGTAGTAGTAGCAGTAGTAGTAGTAGTAGTTGTAGTAGTAGTGTAGTAGTAGTAGTAGTAGTTGTTGTAGTAGTAGTAGTTGTTGTAGTAGTAGTAGTACTAGTAGCAGTAGTAGTAGTAGTAGTTGTAGTAGTAGTATAGTAGTAGTAGTAGTAGTAGTAGTAGTAGTAATAATAATAATAATAACAATAATAATATTATTATTATTATTAATATTAATATCTTCAGCGCTCACAATTTTCGTCGCAAAACTATCCTGCGCATCCAAAATATTCGTTGAAAATGAGGCAGTGTATTGTAATGTGAGTATTCAGCACGAATCTTCATATTATTCTACATAAAGTACAGTATTCGTAGTAAAAACAATCTCCAATCGCAATATTCTTCTCAAAATCATCTCAAGCATCCAAAATAGAAAATATGAAACAGACGCGGTAATAATATTCAATTCTCTCTCTCTCTCTCTCTCTCTCTCTCTCTCTCTCTCTCTACTGATGTGATGAGCACCGGCCTGGCTTCCCCTTCACAGGCTGGGTATAAGGAGCCTAATATTTTACTCCTGCCTGGCTTCCCCCTCTTCATACTATTAGGTAAATGTAAATGGACTTCAGCACTCGGATAGAAATTGGTACGGTAAGTGCGGTGCTTAAAACCGAAAGTGGGATTGACACTGAATTTCTCTCTCTCTCTCTCTCTCTCTCTCTCTCTCTCTCTCTCTCTCACCGATTTCGCCATCTGGATTTCTGGGTAGGCGAAAGGCTGAAAACGCTATCTCAGCTTCATATAAATAAAACTGTATGGACTTAGACAAAACTACCAGTATATAAACGATCTATGGCAAGGGACCACTTTCATACTATAAACCTAAATTTTGGACGTGCGAATTGAGAGCGATATCCGTGTTTCTGCGGCGGGGGGGGGGGGGGACAGCATCCCCAAATCCCTATATGGATCTCAGCGCGTGGAACGAAACTTTCAAAAGCACAGGCAACAGTGGCTTTTTCAATCCGTTCTTGCTCTCGCCATACGATCATCAGCTTAGAAGGGACCCTCTGTAGTGAAAGGGTTAAGGGTTCATTTCTGTAAGTTCGTTATGTTCGCTTAGGGTGCAGCCACACTAAACGCAACTGCACCGCACCATCTGTCAAAAGCAGTCCATTGCAGTCTCACTGTGAACGCACCCAAATGAAGTGAAATTATCTGGGCATCAGGACCGTATTATTAAAACTGGGAACGGGAAAATATGGACAAACCCCTCGAATTTGGGCGATAATTTCTGAAATATCGATGCCGAACAAATCTGACCATTGCCACTGCTGACTACACGCTGTAATGTGGGATGAGGCTAATCATAATCTAATAACAACACACCTTCCATGCAAGACCATTAAATATATCGGATATGTCTTCGTTTTCACGCTTTCAGTTTCATCCCCTTCAATCCATGACGCCTCTTCCATTATTTCTTGCTACTTACAGAAAGGCTTACCACCTAAGGCGTGATTTTTCGACCTACAGGGGTAAGATATTGCCTTCATTCGCCCCTTCACTACTCAGGTGCTCTCCCAACCTGAATAAAACAATCAAAACACACACACACACACACACACACACACACACACACACACACACACACACACACACACACACAAAGAATGGACCAAAAATACACATAATCGGATTCAAGAGGTTAATAATAAGACCAACAGCGTTCGCCCCCAAAACGACATCTCAGAATTCAAAGTTGTATCACTCGACTCCTCAATTACGGGAACTAATATTGAAAGAGCAGAACAAGGGAAGTTATGTGGACTTAAAGATCACTAACTTCATCTTCAATCGTCACTACTAAACTCCTCCTTCTTCTAACGGAGGGAAACTTGAAGGAGATATCATTATTACGGCGACTTCCCAGCGCTTTGATGTATTAGGCCATGAATTTCCTTAGCCCTCTTCAATCTAATGACGTATTTTACATATCTTGCTGCCTCCAGACGAATTTATTCTGATCAGGAAATGAGTCTCGTGTCGAAGGAGAAAATGCGGGCGACATCTAACCCCTTCAGTTCCAAAAAGCCTTCCCAAAGCTGAGGAAAATCGTTTGGAGGCAACGGGAAGAATCGAAAATGTCACCGGTCTGAAGTATTTAACCTGATTAACACCGATGTTATTGTATGTATCAAAGGCAATAAATTAATCTTACACCGGTACGACTTCTTAAAGCTAAAGAATATCGTCTGGTGTCTGTTCAATAAGTTATCTACCGGAGTCTACAGAACCGAATTGATCTGAACACTCTTAATGCCAGGTCTTCCATGAACTGGATAAAATCGTACCGGTACGTTGTTAGCAGGAATAAAATAACAGGGAGCATGCACAAGGGACAACGTGTGTTTTAGGTGCATCGCTCAACACTTATATTAGCAGAACTATGAATGGAAGGCGTTACACGAACTAGCTATTTTTATGTTTGAGTAATATTAAGCACAGAACAAAAGCGTATGAGAAGGAAGGATAATCTGTCGTTTGAAAAGGAATGAAAATATGAAAGTTAGGACAATGCTGGGTGAGGATTCTGAGGATTGTCGGCGAACTTTTGCTTCTGGCTGTACTACTATTACTCTATTTTAAATGAGTATGTTCATCTCCACATGTGCACATTTACTTCTAATTCGTGCGCACACTAAATTTAAAAAGCATCTTGCACACTGAAAAGAGGTCGAGGTATGTGAGAATAGTTAAAAATAGAAGACCATGTTTTGTATTATGATCAACCGGGTGGTGCAGAGAGCTAGGGAATGTATGGGAAACTAAAAACTTCTACAGCATGTACACGTAATAATTAACAACAGAAGGCCAAATACATTTCTAAGAGTGGCGAAAAGAGTGATGAGAGGTAGGGAAAATATTTACGGCATAAGCAAAATAAAAATAAAAATTCAACAATAGACGACTCCAGCAGCCTACATTTCAACAGAGTGGGGAAAAAAGACACGCGGTAGAGAAAAACGCAAATAGTCAACAGGAGACCAAATAAATGTTGATACGAGTGATGTAAGAGAACGAAGCAAGGTAGGAAAGGGGAAGAAAAAAGCGAATGGGAGGGGGAGAGGAGGAGTGAGGGGGGAGAGAAGGGAAACTTATGAAGAGTGTGCGGTGGAGGGAAATGAGACGTGGCATGGCAAGAAGGTGTGGTACACGTGAGAGTGAATGGAGTGAGACAGGACTAGGTGGGACGGGAAAGGATGGGAGCGGTCGGTGGAACAGAAGAGAAAAGGGAACGAAGAGAAGATGGTGATACAGAAGGAACGAAATCGGACGGAAATGTAAGAAGGAGGAAGGAACAGGAAGGGGAAGAGACAGGCCAGGACGGAGGAATGGGCTTGGTAAGAGAGAAAGAATACGAGACGGATAGGTGCGGTATACGTGACAATACAGAACGGGACAGGTTAGGTGAGGATACGATGGGTGGGGGAAGATGGGTATGGGATGGATAGTAGGGAAGGACAGGGTGAGGCGGGGCAGGGCTGGATGGAAACAGCTCCGGTGAGATGCAGTATGGTGAAGTTACATTAGATGAGATGATGCAAGGTGGGGAGGGGAAGATATGTACAAGTTTACGTGCGGACAGGAGGGACTGGATCAGGTGGAAGTGTCCGTGCTTTAAGGGGAAGTGAGGCAAGGCGGGGTGAGGCAAGGAGGGGTGGGTGTCAGTGGTATAAGAGAGGATGAGGTAAGGTGAGACGAGATGAGCCAGGGAGGGGTGGGGAGAGGTGTGGTGCAAAAAGATCAGTGGATATAGACGCGGGTGGGGAAGGAGGGGAGGAGAGTGTCTGTACAGTGGAGGCAGGGGGGGGGGGTGAAGAGTATTTGGGGCAACACACAGGTGGCACCGCTCCCTCAAACTTCTTCAAACTCCATCTGCAGAATCCCTTTAGCGGCTCACGACAGGAGGCAGCGGGATGTTCAATACAAGGCCTTACTTTTCACCTCTGTAATGAACTCACTATGGGAACAAAACAGATTCATTATTTCCTTACATATAACTCTATAACCTAAGTCGTTCGTAGTGTGATAACCGAAGACATTTCTTGTATAATTTAATGGGGTAGACGAGGAGGGGCTTTTCAACGCTTTACTCTTCCCTCATGCTATGAACCTGACCATCACAAACAAAGTTAAGTGTATCTTTTGTTATAGTCCCGGCCATTCGTGTATAATGATACGAAATTCCATGGGAAGACACGTATTCTTCCCTCTTGTAATGAACTCAAAACACGTAACGATAAGAAAAGACGACCACAACGATGACGATACTGATACGGATACCACTAATTAATGACATTCTATTATTGTCACAAAGTAATGTCTGTTCACCAAATTTTGCACAATGAGAGAAAGCAGACCAGAGACGAAGACAATTTATATACAGAAATTAATTATGGTTTCCATTCGATAACAAAAAGTAATAAAAAGTGGAAAATAATTAAGGTAACAGTCAAACTGAAAATGATCATGACTGGATATTTATTACTGCTTTAGTCAATCATGGAAAACGAAGCAGAGATACAGCGGTGGAGTAAACATACAGCTGAATGAGGGTGGAGTATAATGGTGGAGTGAAAGTGGAGTTTAATGACATTCAAACTTGTGGGCAGTGCACCTGAAATGTTGTGCAGCTTCTTATGAGAAAATCCAGAAGTGTGACATGTTCCAAGACGTGGGGAGCATCGTTACATCACGTACATGTATCATCGATAAATATCTAGTCTATATTTACATGACAGAAGAGATGGGTGGTGTTCACTGTATAAGTTAGCAACATCCACTTAGGTATAACAAAAAGTGTACTGACCAGCGTATACATATCGTGGTTCTCGGAGATGGTGGTGACGGTGCTCCATGCGTGGCGCGTGAGAAAGGCGAGGCGGGCATCGTTGTGGGAGGAGTCGGGGGCAACAGTGCGGATGAAGCGTGGGAACGACGAACGATCACTCAGGGCAGGTGACACCGATCCGAACGACACCTGTTGGAGGAAGAAGGAGACAAATCATTATTAGTTCAGTGTGCGTCACGCATGTATTTTACTTTCTTTCGATGGGATCGATATAGGCAAATATATAAGTCCAGTATCTCTCCTGCTGGAACTGGTATAATCTGCAACCACTATTCACAATTATATCACTGTGGTCACTTAGCAAGTACGTAACATGGTGGGCAGCTTACATTAAACGCATGCACACATTGTTTTATGAATCGTGAAAGGCGACTGATCCGCAAGACCGAGGGACAATACTCCCGTCCCTTAAAAAGTGACGCCCTCACCCAGTGCAGCATGTGAGTGTATAGTAGGGGGAGACAAAAATTATTATATATGTCCAGAGTGAAAACTGCGAGTGGATAATCTGGTGGAGTATCGGCGAGAAGTCTGTTTATGTTATGAATGGAACTTCACCTCAGTGTGAAAATGTGAGACTATATATAAGGACATACTACTGCACCCGTCTGAATGTTCGCCGCGCCTTTGAATGATTTGCAGGTAAACACGCCAGATTCCAGTGATTAATACTGGGTATACACACCGTACACTATTTTGTCCTAAATCTAGCTACTTACATATTTTTACACTGCCAAACATTTAATTGGGTACCACAGTTTCAATTAATCTTCCACTTCCTCGACCAGTCAATATTTTTTCGTGAACATGTAATCCGCAAAGAAGGAAAACGAGCAAGACACCAAGACCAGCCAGACAATCCCTCTTGGCAAACAGATTACATCGGGTAATTACCTATTAACTAATCTAAAAATATATACTTACAAGATGGATCAACACCAGTAAGACGTAGCTATCTTTTTTAGGCATGTCTGACAAGATAACCAAATCACTAAAACTTTTCTGCAGGTCAATAACCAGTTAGTTTCTATTCTTCTGTGATCAGTAAATATTTCTTTGTGTCGTGGAGTGTGGAGAAGCAATTACAGAGCGGCATTAAGGTATCACAGCAAATCACTCTCTCCCACAACACACCAGTCTGTACAATACAATCTCCAACAACTGCCTTCGGACAGCACAACCTATGTTCGTAAAGTAATTTATACGGTACCAAGAGTATTTGTATCATTTCTATATCTACCTATCTTCCTATATATATATATATATATATATATATATATATATATATATATATATATATATATATATATATATATATATATATATATACCGTATAATATACGAAATGTGTATATATATATTTTTTTCTATGAGTAAGCAATCCCCAGTCTCACAATTATACAATAATCAGAATTCCTCATGTAAGATCAAGTTATCAGATGGAAACATAGTTAGTACGGTACTAGTAAATTTACATACCCTACATATATCAATACGATAATACCATACTTTGGTTACCAAGGCAGCTATGCATGTATCGGCAGCAATACACAATACAAGTACGGGGGGCTGCCAGTGACCATTAAGAAAGCCACAACCACCCTGAATATTATAATGCATCGCCGAGATTGGCTGGCAAGACATACGGGTACAGAAAGCAGAAGAGCTAGTTGAGAATACAGCCAGGAAGGAAGCCTGGAATATGTTACTCAAGAATATTGCTGTGAATCTCGTTTGCAAACAAGCGAGACAATTTCCCAGGTAATACGATTTCCGCCACTTTTTCTTCTTATTTTCAATCAAGGGGAGGGGAGGGGAGGGGAGGGGAGGGAGAGGAGAGGAGAGGGGTGGGATGGTGTGGCGTATGGGGTGGAGTGAGTCTGGGTGGGGTAGGGAAAATGAGGTGCAGTAAGGTGGAGGTGTGGGATACGGTTGGGTGAAAGGTGAAGGTGTGGGGTACAGTCGGGTGGGAAGGGACTGGGTGGGGTAGGATAGGAAGGTTTAAGGTGGGGTTGAGTATGGGAAAGTGATAGGTAAGTTGTGTGGTGTGCAATGAGGTGGAAAAGGTGTAAAGTAGGGTTGGGTTGGGTACACTAGGGTAGGAAGGTGTGGGGTAGAGTTGGATGGGTGTGGCAGGGTGGGGTGAAGCGAGGTGAGGAGAGCCGGGTGGAGTGCGATAGGCGAGGGAAGGGGGCTGAGCAGGTTTCACGCCTCGACACTTCACTCGTTCACTCTACCCGGAATTTTCTCACTTTAGGCTACTCGCTCACTCTACTGGATTCTGTCAGTTTACTCACTCACTCAGCCAGGAATCCTGCCATTTCTCACTCACTTACGCTACTCACTTGCTCACTCACTCACATCACACTATATTGATGCGCTGATGTAAACCGCCTTGAACTGAGGGACCATTATAACACACTTGAGACAGGCGCCATGTTTTTCCTGTGCTGGGAAGGTTTCGTAACCTCTCTCACCGATTTATTACGCCCATTACACCTTCATTTCATACCCTCGTCGATTTTTGAGGCCTTCTCGTCGATTTTTGAGGCCTTCAAGCTTCCCTTTCTAACAAACATTATTTCCTGCACATGCTAGTGGTAGGTGGGGGCGCTCACCATCCACTCACTCGATGTAGTGCTGCTCTCGGGTGTCTGCCCTTTCCTCTCCTCCATCTTTCTTTCCTTCCATCCTCTTCTGTCTTACTTTCCTTCATTCTTTCCTTGTCTTTCTGCCTACGGGTGACTTTACACTCCCTCTTCTGTCTTTCTTTCCTTCATTCTTTCCTCTTCCTTCTGCCTGTGGGTGACTCTACCCTGAGTGACAAGCCAAATGGTTTCCCGTACACCAGGAAACCATTTACTACGCTGGGTGGTAATCATATCACCAAATTTTGGCACCTGGTGGTTTAGTGGGTAATTATTGCACTCCAATCGGATTGAGCCGGTGAAGGTTTATATCCAAGGGATGGTTGGGGTTGATTGCTCATGTATTGCCAAGCAGGGATGAGTGAGGTTGGTCACTCTCATCTTAAATGTCGGGACCAAATGCCTAGCCCCGGGCTCCTACGCTCCTCATGGGGCAATGCAGGATTGGATGATGGATGGATGGATGGCAATTTTATATATTTGTATTGTCAATTATATGTATACAATCTCTATCTATTTAAAAAACACACCGATAATACTCGTAGATAACATATGGGTGTAATAAGCAGAATAATGCTAGAAAAGCCTCGTCAAATCACCAGAATACGAATCAGAAACTCACACTAATAAAAAATCAAAGTTCTGTTTCCTTATTGCTTGCATTAACTGTTGCGGAATAATTAGCTGAATTTGGTACTTAGTTAACCCTCTGAATAGAGAACCGTACTTTCTAGATCATCACCATCACCATCATCCTTATCATCATTACTAATATTATTATTATCATATTATTATTATTATTATCATTATTATTATTATTATTATTATTATTATTACGGTATTATTATTATTATTATTATTCGATTGAAAGGATTGATTGATTATTATTATTATTATTATTTATATTACTGATATCATCCAATGACCTGATCCAACTTTAGGAGGGATCTCAAGCAGTTTAGTGAATAGCCTAACTGAGATCTATTGCCTAACCACGAATTCGGAAAGACACTTTAGGGTGAAAAAAAGCGTCTGGAGAAGTCAATCCAACCCGTCCAGTTCGAAAAAATCCTCCTAAGTAAAATCCACTGAAAGCAGCATGATAAAATTAACACACACACACACACACACACACACACACACACACACACCTGTACCTTCAATAACTGCAATATCTTTTCTACACAGACGTCTTTTATTTTCTTCCCACCACACCAAAAGACGATTTTATTCAGATTAAGGGTGAGCTCTCGTACTCAAGAGGTTAGAAGGACACTCCGACGGACCGCTGTTCAGAGAAGTGGTGAAGGGGACAAGGGTGAACTCTCTCTCTCTCTCTCTCTCTCTCTCTCTCTCATTTCAATCCTTCACGGGACTTGCCTTCGTAATTACTTACTCACTTATCGAAGCGGCTTTACGGAAAAATTAGGAGGCGAGAAAATTGGGTGGAAAAACAGGAAAATGAGAGAGAGAGAGAGAGAGAGAGAGAGAGAGAGAGGGGTTGTAGTCTCCATGTTGTACTGATACTGCTAGTCATACAGGTAGCAAACAAACAATAATTGTATCGGTAATCCCACTATCTTTTCATTATTTTAACCCACTGGTATAATTTTTCTCAACTGAGCGAAATCGTCTGGAGTTAGCCGGAAAAAATAGCAAAAATACCTTAATCTATCAACAGCAGGGGAAAGGGTCAATCGAGGTGGCTTTTAACCCTCTAATAACCAGGATTTCCAGGATTTCCTTCAGCTTAATTTAATCGTCTGGTGTCAGCTTGGGTAAAATTCCTAAGTTCGTCTACGATAACCAACGAGTTAATTTTTTCACTATGTACTATTTTACTTGGGAAGGACCTATCATATTCAAGGAGTCTATCCATTAGTCTGCCTATGTATGTCCACCTATCTACTAAGGGAGGTGGGGAGAGGAAGGGTAAACTGAGGGGGAGGAAGACAGGTGAAGAGGAGGAATGGAGGGGAAGAGAAGGTAGAGAGGCAGACGGGGAGGTACTGCGGTGAGGAAGTGAGGGTAGGAGGGGAAGCATCAACTCCAGCACCAGGGTCATGAGTGAAGCCTGTCTGTTGGTGAGTGGGTGCCGTTAACTTCATCAGAGGTACCCACACACTATAACATCACCAACAACACTACAGGGTCCTTACAGTCCTTGTTAAACCCTTTGACAACATTCCAAGGGTCGTAACCTCACGAACGTAGTAGGTTTCACTGTAGCTACCTCATATTAATATTCTCTCTATATATAATACTTCTTCTACTCTAACCTGGCCTAAAATTGCCATCTATCCATCTTGAATGCTGAGTTGTAAAAATGGAGCAACTCTAAACTATAATGCTAGTCACGAAGAAGTAACTCCATCTCAACCTCGGTCTCCCTCTTCTCCACTCCCCTTCCACCGCACTTACATATACTGGAATTACCTAGTCAGTCTCTCATTTTCCATCCTCTCCACATGGAAAAACCATCTCAAAGCATTTCTCTTAACACATTCAATCACATCCACATCAACACCACAGCCCTCCTATACTCGAGAGATTAATTAGATACGATTCATTTATCACCATTCAATCACCATTCTCATACAGGTCCTCGCCTAGTAGTCTTTAGGTTGTATTCTAACTTGCTTTGGAAATTTCGTAGCAATTCCTTAACGATTTTTTCTGCACATAATATCCTAAAATCTTACTGTATGGTACTGAAACAAAGTATACTAATATCAAAACGACGTACATATATAAGGGGCATACAAGAGAACGTAAGCTACATATTATAAAAAAAGAAAAATACATCGCTAAGGAAGAGGTGCTAAGAAGTTTCCATTGACACCTGGAATATGGATACATTTATCAAGCACCTTAAAATTTCATATGACGTAGCCTTCACTGTGGAACGCAAAATGGAGCGAGACACCCACACACCCACAAGTGCGCTTCATCGTGACAATAAACTGAGTATGAAGCGTTCCCCATACTGCAGGTAAAAGTTGGCGAGGAGGTGTATTGTGTGCGACAGGCAGATGACTGGGGCGGCGGGCGTGAAGTGGAGTGAGTGGTGGTGCATCAGAGAGCTCGTCACCACACACACACACACACACACACACACACACAGAAAGCAACTAAACCCTAAAACAGCAGTGGTATTACACGCTGCCGAACACACGTACGGTAGCCAACTTTCTGTAGAATCAACGTCAGAGAATTGGAATTTAAAAATACCAAGAAAAAACACATCACTCATAGTTAAAGGACATTTCAATCTTGCTAGACTGCAGGAGAGTGCCCTACCCTACCTACATACAGAGTTACGGTGTCAAATTTTTCAGTCATAGCTCGAGAAATAATTATCTGTTAGAATTATTACCAGCAGTTTTTAGCCCTTTCCTTGGTTGAGACACGGATAAGAATATTTCTGTGTCCACCGCTATACGATTTCATTCAGCCTGTGAAATCTATGACAGTGAATAGCTAGATCTCAAAAAAATATTGCCTACGTTGCTAAAGAATGGTGAATACAGTGACGATACTGAGGAAGAGAATGGATGGCACTGCATATTAGTGTCCTAAACAACAACACTAACAACAAAAAGAACGGGGCTCTTCTACTGCCTATCGACATCAACCACAGGAAAAGTAAGTATGGGACCAGGTAATTCATTATTAATATTAGTGCAACAGACCTTCTCTCCCTTGGTAAGATACAAAGGTCGAACCAGACTGGGATGCAGCACGTGGATTATAAGAGTAAGAGGAGAACAGTAAGACTTCCCAGTGTGTGTGTGTGTGTGTGTGTGTGTGTGTGTGTGTGTGTGTGTGTGTGTGTGTGTGTGTGTGTGTGTGTGTGTGTGTGTGTGTGTGTGTGTGTGTGTGTGTGTGTGTGTGTGTGTGTGTGTGTGTGTGTGTGTGTGTGTGTGTGTGTGTGTGTGTGTGTGTGTGTGTGTGTGTGTGTGTGTGTGTGTGTGTGTGTGTGTGTGTGTGTGTGTGTGTGTGTGTGTGTGTGTGTGTGTGTGTGTGTGTGTGTGTGTGTGTGTGTGTGTGTGTGTGTGTGTGTGTGTGTGTGTGTGTGTGTGTGTGTGTGTGTGTGTGTGTGTGTGTGTGTGTGTGTGTGTGTGTGTGTGTGTGTGTGTGTGTGTGTGTGTGTGTGTGTGTGTGTGTGTGTGTGTGTGTGTGTGTGTGTGTGTGTGTGTGTGTGTGTGTGTGTGTGTGTGTGTGTGTGTGTGTGTGTGTGTGTGTGTGTGTGTGTGTGTGTGTGTGTGTGTGTGTGTGTGTGTGTGTGTGTGTGTGTGTGTGTGTGTGTACTGATAGTCGTGTAAGACTGCCCCTGAGCCACACCGTCAACACACACCCCACACACTCCATTCACCGAGCCCCAGCCTAGCCTCATGGGACCCTCGATGCACACACACGGTTTACCTTCATCTTCGCTCTCTCTCTCTCTCTTTCTCTCTCTCTCTCTCTAACTTTCCCAGCCCTCCCTCAGTCAGGCTACTCTCTCCCAACTCACTCACCTCCGCCCTCCATTACCTCATCTCTTCTCTCCTGTCTCTGATGTCCACTTTCCCCTTCATCCATCACCTTCGCTCTCCTCTCTAAATTACATTCTCCTCTTCCTTCCTTCCCTCACCCCCTCACTCACACACACACACACACACACATACAGAGAGAGAGAGAGAGAGAGAGAGAGAGAGAGAGACTATCATCACCATCACCAACATCATAAACTTCATCATCATGCCACACACACACACACACACACACTGGTAAGATCTCAGTAAGCCTCCTTAGCCCACGAACACTACCCAAAGTACCGTATACATAGAAAATATCTGTAAAAGAATACTAACATCTCAATGCAATTACATTTTTCATTTCGCTACTTCCATACAATATAGCTTGGAGGAGATTTTTTTTTTTTACTCCATGAGCTAGATACTGTCATATATCAGCTCTTTCACTTATACAGGCTTTTTCCATTTGAACAAAATCGTCTGGAGGCAGCAAGAGTAAATAAAAAATCGCGTCACCCGGATTGAAGGGGTTAAAATCACATAAGCAAAACATAAGCTGAAAAGAAGACGTATCGAAAGAGAGAAAATTCCCACCGTTGCGCACACATAACTCAAGAGAACTGTGCTAAAATTTACTGGTTAGGAGGCGCTCACAAAAAAATATTTCTTAAATGAATTTAGAAAAGAAAAAGAAAAGGAAAACTACCGGTGCCATATCTTACCGTCAGCAAAAATAGCGATGTTCAGAAATAGCCCAGACAGGTAGGTATGGTAGGGAAGAGTTCACGGGCTTCAAGAACATCTCCTCCCCTCCCCCTCTTCTTTAAGCTCCCCCCTCACCTCCTCCCCTTCTTCTCCCTCCTTTAAGCTTCCCCTCCCTCCACATTACCACCCGCGACCCTAGACCTCGGTGCAAACTTCATTACGAGATTTTATCACCTGTTTCATTAACGTTTCCCAAGTGTTTTTATTTTCATCTGCCACATCACGACCTTTCATCAATACTTTTTGTGGGCAGGCGGTGCAAATTGAAGCTGATGTGAATTCTATGCTATTGTCATTTGTGATGGACTGGATGAGATTATTATTATTATTATTATTATCATTATTATTATTATTATTATTATTACTAGTAGTCACTCTCATCTTAAATGTCGGGACCAACTGCCTAGCCCCGGGCTCCTACGCTCCTCATGGGGCAATGTAGGATTGGATGATGGATGGATTACTAGTAGCAGTAGTAGTAATAGTACACTATTTTTACGTTAACTTGGTCTAATATTTGTCATCTCTCCACATTTTGAATGCTGATTAAATTCTGTTATTGACATGTTATTTGTGGTTGACTGGGCGATACAATTATTCTTTTTTTTTTTACTCAATTTCGTATATAATCTGCCATCTCGGCATCTTGAATGCTGAGTTGCAACAATTAATTACTACGACAATTAATCCTAGAATACAGTGCTAGTCACGAAGAAGTGCTATAAAATGGATGTACAGCCATGGTATTGTCTCATTCTGACAAGAGCTATATGAGATTAACGCTAGAATATGGTGCTAGTCAATGCAATGGAATGGGTCCAGAGCTGTAGTTTTATCTGGCACCAAGGTATAACACTAGAGTACGGTAAAGCCGTGAAACTACCTTACTCTGCCACTAAGCTACCGTACGTGAAAAATAATCTCCAGAACGAAAATCTAGGTCAAATTAAGGTAAAAGAATTATATATAGCATTTTGGGGGAATGTTATTAGCTAAAACTGCTACAAACATCCCTGCTACTAACACCTTATTTACTGCAGCACTGGGGGAAATTATTATTAACTTGGGGTCGCTACAAAATGCCCTTCATATAATTTCTGTTACTGCACCTAATTAACGATGGAGCGGAAGATATTATTGGTGAGTTGTATTGGGGTTCATTACAAATTGCACCTGTTTTTAGTTCCGATACTGCTTTGTAATTTATGATATATATACTGAAAGAAGTTGTTTACTTGCAGGACCACCTGATATAAATTCTCTACTGTTGAACTCTAATCTATTTAGTCCAGCGAGGTACCTGTTTTAATTCTTGGCCTCCAGATGATTTTATTGTTTTTCAGATCAAGAAAATACTTTAGAAAGAAAATCATCCGTGTGACGAAATAAATCTTCACTTGGGAAACGTTAATGAGTCAATGCATAATTTTCCCCATTTCCACTATATTTCATTTAGCTTGGGAGATGAACTAGAGGCCTCCTAACACCTTCCCCTATGCGATTTATTTTGCTTATTACAGATTACAGTCCTACTAAGTTATACAAGTCCCTCAAATATCCCCATACTCTGCATAAATAACGTACAAAAGGATATTAACCACCCATCTCTAAAAATATGTCGCTGAGGAGGTGCTAGGAAGCCTCCTTACCCCACGAGGATACGGCCCTTGATCTACCTATTATCAGATGATTTTATTCATCTTAGGAGAGTCCTCTAGTTCTGGGGGGGTTACTGAAGGCTGTACCTTTCACAATCAATTCGGAAAATCTATCTTAAGCTGAAAAAAATCTTCCGAGACGGCAATAACAATGTATAAAAGACGTTATCGTAGTGAATATATCAAGGCAAAAGAACTCTTCGAAAAATGATTTTTTTTTTTTTTTTACTTTTTACTGAACGTGATGATGATAGTGGTGGAGGTGAACCAGTACTGGGAAGGATAGGACGATATAAAACAGATAGCTGAAAAAAGAAAAAGAATAATGCTGACAGAATGAGAGAGAGAGAGAGAGAGAGAGAGAGAGAGAGAGAGAGAGGTGTTCCCATACTGAAGGGCTTGACTACGGTAGCTAAAAATAAACAGTGAATCATCATCATGATCATCATCATCAGTACCATAACAACCAGAGCTTGCCAATTTTCTCAAGTTGGGTGAACAGGCTACCTCTGTCTATTTATTTATATATCTATCTATCTACCTACATCATCATAACCACCCTAACTCTATTTCCATTACAGTGGCAGCATAGTTGGAATCCAAAGAGATGAAGATACCCGGTACGGAACATAAAACCTAGTAGCTAAGGTAAAACAACAACAGCCAGGTCACACTGCGCTCTCTTGCTTTTCCCCGACGATCATCAGAATCATCACCTGGCTAACTCCACTTCCCTCTAATCAGTACAGTAAGCAGGAACAGCCCACGATATCGGTACATAAGCAAAGTAAAACATCACGAACAACCTCCACGCCACGCGACGCTCACTTGTTTTTCGCCCCGCGATATCTTGGCCTTTTATGGGGAGCTCAGTAACGAACAATCTTTTCTTTATGACCCCATTCTAAGGCCAACTAGCCAATTCTCCACCGTGACACACTGTTCCCGCCCCAACGAAATGAGCAGCGAATTGAGACGCCGAGAATAAGTGCAAGGAATGGAGGGGTAAATTGACAGGAGAAGCGAGGAGAGGAGACGAGTAGGAGCAACGAAAATGAGAAGCGAGGAATAAGAGCGACAGAATGAGAGGGGAAATTGACAGGACTAAGAAAAAAAAGTGGAAAGAAAAGAGCAACGAAAATGAGAAACGAAAATGAGAAACGAAAGACGAGGAATGAGAATGACATTATGAAAGGGAAATTGACAGGACTATGAAAGAGAAAATGGTAAGAAAGGAGCAACGAAAATGAGAAGCGAACTGAAAGACGAGGAATACGAGCGACAGAATGATAGGGAAACTGACATGACTAAGAGAGACAAAATGGATAGAAAATGGACGTAAAACCAGTAAGGGAATGAGATGGAATGTTGCAGTGAGCAAGATCTAAGAAAGTGAAAAGTAAACTGAGACAAGTACGAAAAACAGCTGAGACACAAGAAGTAAATATAAGGAACTGAGGAGTAAATTGACAGGAAAAGCAAGGAGACAGGAGAGAAAGCAGTGAAAATGATAAACGAATTTAGACACTAGGAATTAAAGCAAGGAATGAATGAGTAAACTGACAATAGAAACAAGGTGAAAAGATGAAAAATGAGAAGAAAAACAGAAAGCAAACTGAGATGCGTCGAATGAAAAATACAATACAAGACGGAAAGCTAATCAAAATGCCAAGAACATGAGCAAAGAAATGGAGTAAAACTAACAAAACAGAGGACAAATAAGGGTAAGAAATGAGGAGCAAACTGAAACATCACAAATATGAACAAGGAAAAGGACAAACTGAGGGGAAAGGATGAAAGTCAGAAAGAGACAAAGACAAGGTAACTGGCAAAGATTACGGGTAAGAGCAGGGAAATGGTCAACGACTGAGACAGGAGGAATAAGAGAGAAGACATATGCTGGACAATGAAAGGTGGGGAATAATAGTAACAGAAAAAGAGCGGCAAACTATATAGGACAAATATCAGCAAAGGAATGAAGATCGAAATAAGACGAGGAGTTTAAGAAAAGGTTAAGGAGAAAGAAAGAGTATGACAGACAGAAAGTTTCTGTGGATGTTCTTACCATAGCGAATATTTTCTACCCTCGGAAAGATCCCTAATCCTTTTTTTTAGTTCGGTTGACGGCAAAGTGGAGTCAAATTGGAGAGTCTGAATATTAACCAAGGAGACTCACTCCAATCTTATAACCAAAGCTCGCTGAATTTCCTGCAACCATGACTTTCCATTCAATTTGCAGAAGTAGCCCAGTTCCGTCTGGTGAAACTGAACCACGTAATGTTAACAAGCTGCCATTCCAATAATTTTTTTTTTTTTTAGTGTTAAACTCTCTCTCTCTCTCTCTCTCTCTCTCTCAGGCTTGAATCAATCTCCATTAACACAGTCAACATGACAGCGATTCTTAACCCTCTTATGGTTGGGACAACTCAAGCTTCAAGTTGTCACCAGAGTATTTTTTAATCAGCTGGATGAACCATAGTGGTCGGCATGTTAATACCGGTACCATCAGCCCATCAACCCTCTTATGGTTGGGATAACTCTACCAGTCCTACAGTAATCCAGCTAATCTAAAGGAAGACGATTTTATTCAGATGAGTCATAGAAGCCTGAGTGGTTATCTATACATTATTTAAATCAAAGCATGACGACCTTATTAAATACCCGGTACTCTCCTTAAACTCAACTGTGTTAAAAACAGGCGGCGTGTTAAGGTCAACACCGCCCCTTGAGCTACCCTCACTCCTAACGCTTCACATTATAACACAAAGGCCATCCATTCAACCACATAAGGAGGCTGTATTCCCGTGGGCTTATAAGACCCCCTAGCACCTCTTCCTCACCAATCATTTTTGCATAAGAAACGTTCATATTTATTTGTACCTATGAACTCCATGTCGAATATCTTTCTGTCTATCTATCACCAGACGTCTTAATTGCCTCCATGTCACCATGTTCGCCATCAGGCTTCTCCCTCCGCACTTGTATACCGGTACCTTCTAACCCCTCCCTCCCTCCAATCATCGGTCTCTCTCTCTCTCTCTCTCTCTCTCTCTCTCTCTCTCTCTCTCTCTCTCTCTCCTAACGAAATAAAACCTATGAATAACATGGGTCAAAGAATATTAACCTATCACAACGATGACGAGTTACGTTATTCTTACTATCTTCAGGAAATTCCACTCAGCTGAGGAGAGGATACTTTGTAAGAATCCACGACTTTCATTAGCCTAATCCAATTACTACCAGCGGATTTTTAATTACCGTATCTGATGGTATCGTAGCAGGGACAAAAATGAACTGCGTCATCATACTGAAAAGATTAAAGTGTAATGAAAAAAATAAATTGCTCGGTAAGAGGTTCTAGAAAGCCTCCCTAATGAGTACAGCAAAAACAGAATACATACTGATGTTTACCGTCTTTTTAAAGTTCATTGCCACTTATCCTTAATTAACAACAAAACTTTTTACATCTATTATCCTTTGCAGGCGCGCGACTAACATAGTAGTAATTAGCAAACGGCCTTGAAAAAGTTTCTTCCTTTTTGCACACACACACGAAATTCTCCCACCCCCAACATACCCACCAACACAAAACACATCCCCTCCCCCCTCCCCCACACATACGAAATTCCCTCATCCCCCTAACATAACCCTCAAACAGCCCCACGCCCTTCCCCTTCCCCTCCCCCTCCACACATACCACCTCTCCAAGATCGGCTCCTCTACCACTGCAACTCAGAATACACAACGCCCTCTGCAGCTCGCCAGAAAGTCAAAGTAAAGGAAGATGGAAAAAGTTTGAAGGTCTTGGACAGAGGAGGCGATGGTGGCGGTGGATGTGTGTGTGTGTGTGTGTGTGTGTGTGTGTGTGTGTGTGTGTGTGTGTGTGTGTGTGTGTGTGTGTGTGTGTGTGTGTGTGTGTGTGTGTGTGTGTGTGTGTGTGTGTGTGTGTGTGTGAGCGCGGGGAGGGGGCCATAGTGTGTGGGGGTGGTGTTGGTTTGGTGGTGCTGATGGTGTGTGTGGAGGTGGGTCTGAAAGCGTACTGATATACATTTTGGAAGAGAAAAAAGAGAAAGTGTGTGTGTGTGTGTGTGTGTGTGTGTGTGTGTGTGTGTGTGTGTGTGTGTGTGTGTGTGTGTGTGTGTGTGTGTGTGTGTGTGTGTGTGTGTGTGTGTGTGTGTGTGTGTGTAAAGGTGCACCAGTATGCATTTGTAGAGTGGCAGTGAATCAACAAAGGCGGTTCGTGCAGACTGGATGTGGCAGCGACAACAAAGCCCTGAGAGTCACCTGGGAGGGGGACCAAGGTGGTCTTAAAAGGGGCGTGGGCCAGTCTTAACCATTCAACACAAGAACCCTCTCTTCTGACCGAGGGCTTGTGTTACTGTGTTTTATTATGACTACCTTACCCACCTCAAAGACCTACTCTTCTGCTCGAGGACGAACAGTATTTTCTTATTCTATTTTATTTAGCTTAGGAAATACCCCTTCGATGTGAAGGTTAGGAACTGTTTGTAACTCATTTATACCCCGGCGTTTCTCCTATGCTGAATGTACTTGCCTGTTCTTATCCAAAATAAATCACACACTAAAGTCCTGGGTCTGAAGGAGTTAAAAATGAGAGCGAAAGTGAATGTAGATCCCAACTATTGTCACTTATGTATTACACACACACACACACTATATATATATATATATATATATATATATATATATATATATATATATATATATATATATATATATTGTGTGTGTGTGTGTGCATGGGGCAAATTATTCATCTACTCAAGCAATCTACGCATGCCTAAAATTTATGGCAAAACACACACACACACACACACACACACACACACACACACACACACACACACAAACAATAACAATACCAAAACAATGTACCCAGAATGAAGTAAAAACACAACAATAGCCAAGCAATAACCAGCATAATACTCGAAGGGAAAAAAACTCGGGAAGAATTTTGAGCGTGAATGAGAGTAGGGTGGCGTGTGGTGCAGCATAGCAAGCAGGCTGGCGAAGTCAAATCACCCGCTCGCTGTAAACGGAGGGGAATTTCTGCAGATTGCTGCGATTTGAATTCTCTTGGCATAGTTAACATGCTGTTCACAATCTCTCTCTCTCTCTCTCTCTCTCTCTCTCTCTCTCTCTCTCTCAAGTTATATTAAGATGTACTCTTCATTCAAATGGTAATAAATAAAACTATACTGTACTTACTAGTCAGACCTGAATATTTTAACCTTACTTATATTTGGGGGCTCAATTTTTAAACTACCCTTATAGCAGGCTTTTCGAAATTCAATGCAGTCTTTGCCACTTTGCTCCCCATGATTCACTGAATATTGATTTTGTGCTAGGCTATACAGTACAATATTGGTCATAACTGCTATCTAGACATCGCAAAGAGAATAGGCCTACTAATATTTCCGATGCATAATGTCCAAATGTGAGGGAAGTTAGTTACAATACACTGCAAACTGATGATACGATTACAAACTGATCGTACAACAACCGGCAGCCTATCCAAATACAAGTGTCAATACCGTGCGTAAATACGCTACAATTCCTTGTACACTCAACCAACTACAATACACCAATATAAAAATACAGCGATATGAGTGTAATTTAAGTACTGCATTGTAAACTTCATAATTTAACAGCCCTGGATATGAAGATTCTGCATTAGTAACCAGTCAACTGATGTGGAAGTAAAATTTTGCATAACTGGATAATTAAACAGCCGTGGAAACGAATATATATCTGCACCATAAAACTGGATAACAAACAGCTGTGGACATGAAATTTATTAATCACCCTATGTTTGTGTATGGAAGACAAAATGGTAGCAACATTAAAAGTATTCTGCAAAACATTTGTGAGGAGACAGTGCAAACTGGAGTTGCAGCAGAGTATAATGTAGGTGTTAGGGTGGGCTTGGGGGAGGACCGTAGTGAATTTTTTTGCGTTTATTAGAGACAGATAGACTAATGTACTCGGCAAGTAGTTTGTTTAAACGAATAAGTTACATGCTGTTATGCAAACAGTAATGTTTTCATCATCATTCTGGCCAAAGTTTCATCACGGCTTCTAAATATACAGTAGTTACAGATGTACAAGTACATAGTGACAAGTCATACAAATGCATGATAGTTTTCTTACAGCATCAGTCGTTACCCTAATGTGGCACTTAAATGTTCTAATTACGGTTTGCAGTGAATTTTCGTATACACTATATCACGGTCTCTTCAAAATAGGCCAAATAATCCATAATGAGTGAATTACAACGTTGACCTATAACGTTTAGCCTAAATGATTTAGCCTAGCGGTTTACGGGAAAAAAATACACTCTGGTTGTCACCGGTGATTTACAGAAATTTCTGTATCACGAAACTGAAAAGCTCTGATACTACTGCTCATAAAGTTATTTACGACAGTGTTAATGATCATTTAAGAATTGATGTTGCAACTAATCTATGATGGAAGGAATCTGCAACCTTGTCAGTGCGGACGTTCGCGCTTCATTCATTGGGGATTTTGAATGTCTGACGCGGAGAAAACCCAGGCAGATGCGGACGTGGATGTACGCTTGTCAAGATGTTGCAAGGCGCATTACAGGCGGAACTCCACTGCTCTGACGTTTCAAACACTGAATTGGTGTTCCCTGATTGGTGGAAATGAAACGTTTCAGTGCCATCCTGCACCTGATTGGTCAAAAATTTCACTTCCGGCACAGGTATTTAAGTAGCGACTACGAGGATTTGGCGCCAATTCTTTTCAAGCTGTCAGATCACTAAGACGAAACAAGCTGCAAGTTATGGAAGGCAGCAAGGGACCTAAAAAGAAGGTTATACCACGTACGAAGGCTTACAAAGCTGGACTGAACTTTCCTGTGGCAAGAATCCTCCGCTACATGAAGGCAGAAATCATGGCTCCCCGTGTCAGCGTCTTGGCGGCAGTGTACTTTGCAGCTGTGTTGGAGTACATGACTGCTGAGGTGCTGGAGCTGTCTGGTGATGTGGCCATGACGATGAAGAGGAAGACCATCACCCCAAGAAACATCATGATGGCAGTGCGACACGATGCCGAGCTCAGCCAGTTTTTGGATGCAGTGACGTTTCCCGAGTGCGGTGTAGTGCCAAACGTACATCCAGAGCTTCTGCCACCCAAGCCAAATAAATAGGCCTAAGAGTCACGAAATGGGCCACAAACTGTAGGCCGACCACAGAAAAAATAAATGTAAAAAAAAAATACAAAATAATAAAATGCAAAAAAAAAAAAAAAAAAAAATGTAAAAAAAAAAAGCTCCAATAGGAGCTCAAACATTAAAAAGTGTTTGTTAGACAAGTTTTCCAAATATACCGTGTAAAGCGTACAGTATTTTCAGACAAGTTCATCAGTAGTTATTTACAGCATTAACCAGTATACACCCACTTACTATTCAATGACTGCATGATTCATTTTGATACAGACTTTTAAAAAAGCAACAAGGAATAAAAAGGAAAAAAATATATAAGTTTTAAAAAGCGACTAACAGTAATAAAATCTACTGTTAGTAATAAATCAAGATGCTGGTAAGAAACACCTAGCTATAGTAATTACGATATAAAGCTTCTAACAAGAAAAATATCTGACAAAGCGAGAGTGAACAACTTCCAATACAATTCATTTAGCCTTAAACTGCAGTCACCAAATATACTGCAACATCGTCAAGTTTAAAACACTGGTACTGCACATTATCAGTATCAAGACCTACTGTGGCACTGATTTAAAACGCTGATTATCAGTATCAACAGATCTATTGCTGTAATGTTAGCTAAGTTTAATCACCAGTGTTAATATCTGATAGTCCACGCATAGCCCTGTCCAGCGAAGTTACTGATATTCCCTTCCAATATTGTAATAAACATCGCTCTCACTGATTATACGTGACCTTATCTTGTAAATAAATAAATAAACTTTACTCGGTTCACCTCGAAATACTAGAAAGTCCACTACAAAAAGTCAATTTCTACCTGTTTTACAAAATTTGAAAAAATATTTGAACATTTGAAAGTTGGCGCACCGATGTGTTTGCCCACTACTTTATCTCACTCATCGTTCCTATTATATTTTGCAGGTCAACAAAAATTTGTGCACACCAATTAGGAGATACCTGGACAGACTTAATGGCACAGGTATATACGGTACCTATGAATAATATGACAGAGGTCAAAGATGAGAAATCAATATTAAACGAAGCAAGAGGACGAGGCGCTTCCTTAGCAGTAGATTTTCCATATTACACATTTATATTCTATTGTACGTTACTTACGTCTTTTCAAAACCGGCACAGATTGCATAAATGATTAACATGTGAACGGTAACGTGATACATGCAGAAATAAACCAGTTTGAAAGGTGCTTGGGATCAACGCAGCAGTGTGTACGCTTTATGACACGTGTTGATTTTTTTTTTTTTTATCCTATAGGCTATGTAATTTGTTAACTGTTACATAACTGAATCTAGCAACTTCACATAGTAAATTTGCGTCTGACTGACTGAATGGTCGTGCGTTTAAGTCTAACACTGTCATTTCCAACAATAAAATATAGTCAGTAAAAGCTGAAGATTCTGATAAACACATTCCCATAACAATTACGGTACAAACCTTGCAACAAAGATGTGCATTAAAGAGAAGGCAACAGCAACTTCAGTCTAATCCCAATACATTTAATTAATTAGCTTAGTGTAGGCTAAACCCTCCTGTGTCGCTAACATTTTGATAGGCTTTTAAAAACTGGCATCGTACATTATCGGTACTGCAACAGTATCAGCTTAAGATTCATTACAGCAAAACTTCAGCAGTCTTAGCACAGCCTAGTCCTGCAACTTTACTGATATTCCTTCCTAAATTGCTTAAACACCGCCCACATTGATTATCTCCTGTGTATGTTAATCTGATAATTATCTATTTCCCCTGGACGTACTATAAAGTCCACAACAATGAATAAGTCTTTTCCTTTTGATTTGCGAAATTTGAAAGGGCATATGAAAATCTGATTGTTAACGTAGTGATGTGAGTTTGTCCAGTGCCTTATTTCACTCGCGATTTTCATATTATGCCTTATGTGAATATGTTCAATAAAATAGTCTAGTAGCACCAAAAATACGGTACAACAATAAGCGGTTAATGTGTTGTAGACTATTATAGCTATAATTTATGTAACTTGCACCAGTTTAACGCGCTCCAAGCTGAGTAGCCGCCCAAACAATGAAAATGTTTGCCAAGCCGCTCCACCGTAAACACTTGTGCTACATCTACGTCCGCCTCTGCCATCAATGCGACATTCTACTGCAACAAAAAACATGGAATAAGGGTAGCACGTCCGCACCGACAAGCCCCAACAATAACCTCTTTGACGATGAATTCAAGGAAGGCATACCATCCTTTTCACTTCTATGTATTATATAATAAATGAAAGCCTACCTCGCCCCAGTAATAACCTACTGTACTTGACGATGAATTCAAGGCATAACATCCTTTTCTCCTGCAATAAATGAAAGCCTACCTCGCATTTATTTTTGCTTCCACTCTTGTTCACTCTTCCTTTCCACGCTTTTCTGTAACTGATGCTGCTCTTCATAACAAAAGCCCAATGGACGCATAATTTTTCGCTAAAATTTACATTGTCAAAATACAACGCAGTACCGTAAGGCTGAGTAATTGTTCGTGAAGATATACTGCAAATTAACACTACCTATACTTATGGCCGACGAAAAAAGCTATCATTAAATCCCGGTACCAAGTACGCAATGGTTTAAACTCTTGGTAACTACGAGACTGCATCTTTTTTTCCTGTTAAGCCCTGTATTCGTATAGCTTTTTATGTACTGGTATTTTTACCAGTTCGCTGTAGCCTACTATCTACGGAATGATAAATCCCTGTAGCTTACAATACGGATTAGAAAATGATATACCTAAAAACTGAAATTTACTGTACTAACACAACGACTGATGTTGAGTAAGACCGCCTTGCACTGACAGGATATTTTTATTTTTATAATGTCGTATACTGTACACATGCGTTATTATCAGGACCGGTAGCTTTACGTATGGCTGATTCATCTCAATACAGCTGAATTTATCCGAGATGCAAACGATTCCCTCATGCAATTAGCATAATCATTTGTAATAAACCATTTTTGTTTTTTTCATTATCGGGCTTCATAATTTTAAGTTACCTGACAGCACCAAAATAAATTACATGTCCTAGAACAGACCTGGGAAATATGACAGGTGCGGCCGAAGTTGCATTTTGATATGTAATGCCACTAACCTAGTGTACCTGTACTTAACTTGGCCTAAAATTCTCCTCTCTCCAACATGAATGTAGAGTTGAAACAATACAGTACATAAGCAGTAGAATGTGGTGCTAGTTACAAAGATCTATGGAATGGATGTTGAGCGACAGATTGTCTTTTTCTGCCACTGAACTGTTAAGCTACAACGTGAAATCTGGGGCAAGTCAAATGAGTATAGCGTACAGAATGGTTGCTAGGCTAAATTATAATACTTGAATGCGTTTAGCTTATGATCTGGCGTTAAGCTGCAAACTCTCTCTCTCTTTCTCTCTCTCATTTATCTACATATGACTTATTCCATACTTTACTTCAGTTGGTCGGTCAACTATTGTTATTTTACCTCAGTTGGTCGTCTGCTGTTCCATGAAGTGATTTGTTTTCATCTCCCTTCTCTACGACGCATTAAGCCACGCCGGTTTTCACACACACACATACACACCTTGTAATGCTTCCAGCACAACACTCACTAGGTACTGAAGGGGGAGGGGTGGAATTCACCCGTTTCTTCATAGCTCACGTGACAGTAAAGAGTATGTGGGGGAAGGGGGAAAGGGACCCCCACACGTGTAATAACAACAACGCACTCCACGATAGCACATGTTACACTGGCCTCTGTGGCTGCGTAGTAGCAATAGCGCAGGAGGTATAGCATCATTGTCACGTGACCACGCTGCCGCTGCGGCCACCAGTGGGGTTAAGCAGCTGTACGCTATGTTGCTACTAATGCTCTAATCATAATATCCACCGAGTTTCCTTGTGTTCTCTCTATCGTAACAGTCACCCAGTTTCCTTATTTTCTTTGGCTATTTCATTCTTATCGGAGGGAGAAGCCGATACAATTGCGTAGTCGATCTATAAACCAATTCAAGAGATATGCGGTTCCATCGTTTGCAACCCTGCCAACACCGGAAACTCAAATTGAATTAGGATTCTCTCCCTCAATAATCTATGAAGAATAATGAATTCTGTCTTCTAGCTATCACCTAATCTTTGTATTGGGAAACCTCCAAAAATCAGTGTTATTACGAGTATTAAGTGGAGTGTCTATTTGTTTACCCTCAGCCAAAGCTATCAGTCGCCTGGTCACGATTGATGCTGATAGTGAGCAAAACGTAGCAAGTCATCTGGGATTATATATAGTTGGTATGCCTAAGTGTGGAGTGACGCAGCTAGATATTATTGAACTAGTGGATGTTGCAGCAACCATTACTAAAACGGCACACACTAGGAAAGCTCTTGACAGATTCTTATGCCATGTTTTTTTTTTTTAATCCATGGAGTTTACAGAGTTCGGGTGTCCGTAGCCTATAAGGTTTCATGAAGACCTATGTGTGTGTGTGTGAATTTTCCCAGTCTGTTGCCACACCAAGATATAAAGTATGGTTACCCTTACTACCCTTGCTGTGTGGATGCAACTAGCAGTGTCGTCTCTGTATGATCTTAGCTCCTTGTAAATGCTGGACTTACAGGGATGTGAGCTGAGATCACAACATTTATCTGATCTCAGCTTTTATATACTGGATTTTGAGGGCAAGGCGACATGATTTAAACATAGTAACCTATTCGGGGTATTGTGGGTTTGTTTTCATTTGAGGGAACTGGGCCACTCCCACAGCTTCAATACCAAGTCGTGGATGCGTGAAATTTGGTGACCCCTAACTATGAGGTAGGAACGAGTCTCCTTTGTTACTATTCAAATTTATCCTCCAATCTGAGTTGAACGGGGTTACAGATCTTTGTAAAGTAAAAATAAACCGACTACAGTAGAATGGGCAAGACTAACCTGTACGATGTTCCAATAATGCACGACTGCTGCCAGACTCTCGGTGACTTCAGGACACGCCGCCCCGAGTAGAATCATGATCTTGGCCCGGGAAGTGTAGATGGCGTGGAAGAAGGCATCCACGCCACTCCCGCTGTCACACTGGAAGAGGCGGAAGAGAGTAATTTGGAGACAGGCCTATACGAGCTCTGCCCACCGACTGCACGAAAGTCGGTATGGCAGACATTAAAGTTTGTCCTTCAGCATAATGTTTTTTTTTTTTTCTTGCCAAGTTCAGACGATCTTATTTTGCTGTTAGGATTAGAGGAGGTAGATATGGCCTTCACTAACACCTTCTCTACTTGGGTCCTAAGTTGAAGAAAATCGTCTGGAGGTAGTGAGAACAAAACAAAATACGTCATCAGACTTAAGGGATTTAAGTCCTGGTCTTCCCCCATACTACGACACGCAACCATAGAAAGTGCTCTCAAGGTGCCTATTTTAGCTCAAGGTATGAACAGGCTGGAGTTTTAGAGATGTGGGTATGACTCATGATCTTAAGGAGTTACACATATCGTGGGAGGACATCGGCACCACTCCCATCCTAGCACTGATGGGAGGGGAGTGTTTGGACAGGAGGAAAAGAAGTAAGATGTACAATGGGCATCAATATTCCTCTCCCCTCTCTTCTTTTTCTTTCCAGGGACTTTGAATATCAGTGACCAAATAATTCTGGTATACCACACTGATATTCAAAGTACATAGAGGCAAGTGTTGACAGGACCTTCGATGCCGACTGTTCGTACTACTGTATATTACCCACTCCAAGGTGGGGGAGAAGGGTCATAAATCTGTATGCTCCCCGGATTATGGGGCTGATGATAGTGGTGATGACAGTGATGATGAAAATGATGCTATAGATTTTCCTTATGTTGATTTTAACTGTCAAAAACTGGACTCTGTGTTTCATTTATAGCTTCTGAATGTCGATAGTTAGTGTAAAAATCAGATAATAACGAATCGTTATATGTAATAATACAATGGGCAGGAAGAGGTACTAGACAGCCTGCTTGGCCGACACGAATGCAACTCATTATATAAAGAAAGACTGTTACGTGGATGTAGGATTATTTACTTAGACATATATGAGTCTGCCATGCGTCAATCTCTACTTGGGTTAAAATAGCCCTACTGTTCCCATATGGAGTTGAATACGCGATCGAGATTATTACTGTAACATCTTTTATCATGTAAATAGGTTTTCGGTGAAATTTGGATACAGCACAAATCCCACTGTTCCACTGTGACCACGGAGGGAGAGCGAGATTAAGAAGTTAGAGATGTGGCTAAGAAAGCATGTTTATTCCTGTAAGTCTTGTCATGGGTCAGTATGTCTAAAGCTGCGACTTAGGTAAGCACCGACATAAACAAAGAACAGGGTAGAGTAGCCTATAACTAATCCAGTACTTTGCCCCGTAAAGAATTTCAACCCCATCGTTCTGATGGGGCTCTTCTGAATTTGACAGAAGTGTATGGCGGCAACGTTACACTGTTGTTTCAATCTAAATGAAATGTATTAATTCAATGGTGGTATAAAACATTCTATATATATATATATATATATATATATATATATATATATATATATATATATATATATATATATATATATGCGTGTGTGTGTATGTATGTATGTTATATACAGGTATAAGGCACAGTTAATATAACTGTGGAGAAAATATAGGTGCAACACAAAATTTTGCCGAGCTAAATCTGATATTACATTTTGAACAGTAAAGTAAGTACCCTGTTTCAGTTTATAAGCTGCTTCTGTTGTATTAAGTACCCAAGGTAATGTGGTTACCGCCCGGAAATATGACAAATATGGTGTAAAAACAGTCTTTGAACAGTGGACGATGAGAGGTGTGGCAGTGTGAGGTATGGATGTGGTTTAGAAGTGTGTGTGTGTGTGTGTGTGTGTGTGTGTGTGTGTGTGTGTGTGTGTGTTTTATACCAGTATGAGGCGGATGGGAGATACGGAAATACGATGTTTGGCACTGTGAGATATGGCAGTGTGACAGTATGAAATGCGGCAGTGTGATGTGGTAGTATGAAGTGTGTGTGGTAGCGTGTGGTGTAGCAGTGTGTCAGATAGCAATGTGACTCTGTTTGGGGGGGGGAGAATGTGAAGTATGGCAGCATAGGGTATAATCCCTTTAAAAACCAGTCACTCACCTTCGTATCATTATGGAACATAGTCAGCGTGTGCCCCGGGATGATTTCCTTCTCATTGATGTGCTTCAGGGCCAGCTGTGCCGCCGCCAGCTCGGACTTGCCCCCAAGACGCGACTCCCCCCGGGCGGTCAGGTCAAACAGCCCCAGGATCGGCACAGAGGACTTGCGAGTGGAGGGTGGGGGGCTTCTGGAGGCGAAGTGTTTGGGGGTCCAGGGTGGCTTGTCTCGTCTTGTGGGAGGGACGTTTGTGTTTGCTCGCCTTGGAAGGTCGTGATAAGAGATGCCCGGAATGTGTCTTGCTTTGGGAGATAATGGCTGTATTTCAGGATGTATTTCACCTTTTTTGTTTTGTATCGTGGGAGGGACATTTGTGTTTGTTCGTCTTAGTTGGCTGTGGTCAAAGGTGCCCTGAATATGACCTTCTCTGGGGGTAACTGGTTGTATTTCAGGAAGTATTTCACTATTTTTATCCCGTTTTGCTAGAGGGATGTTTCTGTTCATTCTTTCTGGTTGGTTCTTATGAGCGGTTCCTACTAGATGGCTTGCCCTGGAAGTCTGTGGGTGATTTTCAGAATGAACTAAAGCCCAGGATACGTCATCGTCAGCTACACTTCCACTAAAAGTAAAAATGTCTCCCTTTCTATCTTGATCCGTAAGAGGGACATCTCTGTTTAAACGTCTTGGTTGGTCTTTATGAGGAGTGCCTATTAAGTCACTTGTTTGGAAGGTCACTGGGTGTATTTTTGGCTGGATAAGACTCTGGTTTATTCGTCTGTTAGGCTGACTTTCATTAGAGGAAAATATGTCACTCTTTATCTCTTGTCTTGCGGAGGGGATGCCACTGTTTGTTCGTCCTGGCCGATGCGGAGTGCCCAGGATGTTGCTTGCGTTTACTGTGTTGTTCTCAGGTTGGATCAACGAACTAAAAGGCCATCGACTCTCCAAAGGCAAGTCCATTTGCTGTCCTGGACTATCAGACGAACTAAGTGCCCCAGTTAAATTCTCTCTCATCCTTCTCTGTGTTCTGCTGTCCAGTCGAATTTGTGAGTGACGGAGCTCATGCAAAAAGCTCTGAATATGGTTAAAGAATGTGTGAATATTCTCATCACCGTGAGATAACTTACTTCTAGATCGACCCGAGAAGAGATTAGGAGCCTGTGCAGTGGAGGAGGAAGAAGGGTGGTCGTTGTAAAAGAACGTATAATCCTCGTCGCCTTGAGAAAATGTACTCTTTGGTCTACTCCAGTTGATACTTAAGGTTTGTGCAGCAGAGGAGGGAGGGTGAGAGCGACTTGTCTTGAATGGGGAGTACAGTCCTTGTTTGGAGTCGTTTCTGTATTGGCTGGGGAAACTCAAAGGTTCGACAGAGACAGGCCACAGTGCAGAAATAAATCCAACAGCGGACAAAGAATCACCAGTGTTTACCAAGTCTATGTTATTATGCAAAGTCACCTCACTTGAATCTCCATTGTCAGCCATATCTTCGGAAGTTTTATATTCAGTTGCTTTTGTGGTTTCATGAGTATTTAGTTTAGTTTCTGTAATGTTTTTCTGTGTTTTTTGTGCTTTATGACCAGTTGTTTCGCTATAATTAAAGTTACTAGTCCCTTCACTGACTATATCACTAAACTGCAATACTTCATCATTATAGTGTGGGTATGTGGAAAAATTATCAGAGTTCACTTCCTGAGAGTGTTGCACTGTGTCAGGAAATAATAATCTTTCCACTTTATCATATCTGCGTGTTTCAACTTTGACAACATTATCTTTTGCAAGGGCGTGGTCCAGAGGCGAGTCTACTAAATGCGGGTCATTGTTTGTTGCTCTTTTCTCTGACTTGCTCTGATTGATCTTGTTTTGGGTGGAAAAGTAGGAGACAGAATTTTTGGCTGGAGAGATGGAGTTTTTGATGATGGAAGCTGACTGCTTGAAGGACGAGCTAAAGTGCTTCGAGGACGAATTATTGTGTCTGGAGGACGAATTAGAGTTCTTAGTGATGAAGGTATAGTGTTTGTAAGGGGAGTTGAAGTGTTTACTGGCAAAGATGGAGCTCTCGGAGAAGTTTGAGTAGACAGAGTGCTTTGTTGAAGAGGCAAAATGTTTGGAGGGAGAAATGGAGTGTTTGGTAGTGGAAATAGGGTGCTTGATGGCGTAGGTAGAATGTTTGGTGGAGTCCGAGGAGAAGGAGTGCTTAGCGTGTCTTCGTAATCTCCAACGATGATAACGAGGTGAATTCATAGCTCCACCTGCCTGTTTCTGGGATTCATCGCTATGACTTCTGCTTGCACCAATGTAATTCCTGTTTTCACTATCGTAGTACCCATTTTCACCACCGTAGTGCCTGTTCTCATTATTGTAATTTCTGCTTCCTCCATCCTGACCTTTGCTCTCACCACCATAATATCTGCTTTCCCTATCATACCTGTCTCCACCCTGAGCTATATTTTCACCATCATAATATCTACCTTCTTCACGCAGGTCCTTTCCGTCTCCAGTGTATCTATTTTCAGTGCTGCTAGTACTACGAAGAAGGCTTTTGAATTTACCTCTACTCTCTGTCTCAGTGGTGTGGCTTCTTCGTCCATAATTTCTCACATTTTTCGCCATTTTTCTCAAGTATCTGTGTAGAATTCGAGGAGTGTTTATTACCTTCCCGCCAAGTCTTGTGTTTCTCTTCCTCCTCGTTTCCTCAGTCTGGACGACCCTCTTATTCGCGTACCAATAAAGGCGGTGTCCAGACTGATTAATTCTAACGGGTTTCTGGTGTGGCTGTGAGAGTGCAAGGTCAGACAGGGATGATAAATTGTCCCCTGGTAATTCGGTATATTTATCAGTTTGTACCTCGGAGTCTGGTGTTGCACCTCTCTTTCTTCTTCGTGTTGTTATTGTGGCTCGTGGATCAACTGAACATGCTAATCTTAGGCAAGTAAACAACACTTTACCACGAGGGCTTGCCTGACCACTGTGCAACTCGAATATAAAATTACTCGCTGCTACAAACAGTCCCCTACAAAAACAGCTTCTCGAATTTACACTGATATTCTTCGATTTTATTCTGGTTGCCTCTGCTTCCTCCATAGTTTTCCCCCTTTTTTCTTTAGCTTCCTCCACTTTCTCTGCAGTTTCCCCTGTTTTCGATCTTGTATTTCCTGTGTCATGTGCACTCTCTTCAGTTTCCTCTGTAGTTTCCCCAGTTTGCGCTGTCGTTTCCTGCATTTTCATTACAGCTTCCTTTCCCTGTTTCACTCCAGTTGTCTCCGTTTTCTCTACAGATTCCTCCATTTCCACCTTAGTTTCCCCCTTTCTCCCTCTACTTTTCCTCAAATTCTCTCTGTTTTTTCTCGTGTCACTGGAGTTCTCAGGGTCACATACATACCCATAAAACCGACACGAGATCACCAACCCCACCTCCTCTTCTTCCCCAGACCCCCGGAAAAGAAAGTTCAGTGGCCTTATCTCATCACTCGAACACAATGGCGCTCGTCCCGCCATTAAAATCGAACACTCTGGCCAGATTTGAAGTGGGTGGTCATTGTGGCGCGAGGAGGAACGTCTTGGCACTTTGAAAATATCACCGCATGTTAAGAATAATCCTAGCTGAAGGGAAGTGGAGGATCGTGATGCAGTACTGTCTGTTGGGGCATCGGTTTTAAGGTTTGAGTCGGACTTCTGGCTGTTCGTGTTTAGAGCCAGCTGGGAATCGTCGTTATCTCCTCTAAGCTGAACAGGAATCAGTATGAAATCTTCATCTAGGTCCATTTTTTGTCGCAGTTGGGATATAGAGTCATCATTCAGCTGTACAGGAAGTGACAGTGGAGGGAGACCCAAGTCTCGGTTCATTTCAAAAAGTAGCTTTAAAGTTTCATCATCATCTCTAAACATCATAGGATCGGACAACGTGAGGAAGTCTAGTTCATGCTTCACCTGTGCTTCCTGGAGGAAATTCTTGAGCTTGGCTAGACTTCTCGGCAGAAAAAATTGCCACTTTCCGCCATTCGCTTGCTTCATTAAGCGTCTAGAAAGCCCAAGCTGCATCTCACCTGGTTTCGCCCATTCATTTTCCCGAGCGATGTTCCAGTCTGTTGACATTCCTTTTCTTCTGTGTGTGATTTGTGTCTTGTCTGATCTCTGCCAATCAGTTTTCCGTTCAATCTTCTTGCTTGTTGTTATAATTCTCCTCCTGCTGTTTGGGATTAGCGACATATCTGACCTCGCCCATTCAGTTTCCCGCGCGATGTTTCGATCTGTTATTCTTCTTCTCCTTCTGCTTATTATTATCCGAGATCGGTGAGTTGGAAGGAGTGAGCGACGAGATGGGGGCAGGGAGTAGCGAGGCAGAGAAAGAGAGAGCCGAGGCAGAGGGGAGGAAAGCCGAGATTCTGGTGGGCCGGGTATAATGTTACCAATGATACTCGTCGTCTCAAGTGGCACCAGTCCCTCCTGACGTCCAATTAATGTTCCGCTGGATATGTTTCTCCATAGTGAAATTATATTGGCTTGTATAACCCTTCTTGCTCTTCTTTCTCTTTCTTCTTCCTCGTTGTTCTTGTTTTTAATGATTTTGGTTACTGGTGCTATGGATTTCTCGGTGTCTCCGTTTTGTTTGTTTTTATTTTTGACGGTGTTGGTTAATATGCCTCTTCTTTCGTCTTCTGTTTCTTCGGCCTTACTTTTGGTGGTGTTGGTCTCTGTTAGTGTGGATTTTTCACTGTCTGAGGTGAGGTGTCTTATACTTTTACTGTGATTACCTTGCTTTCGTAATTTTCTCTCGGTATCATTCATGCTTGTTATACTATTAAGCAAGCTCCTTAGGCTGGTTATATCATCTGGCTTAATTGTGCTTAGTCCATTCCGAACAATATCCGACTGAATCTCCTTAGTGGATGCCACAACACTTTCCATTTCATAACTTCCTCTCCTCCCGCTGACCATTTTTCCTCCCTCATTAAAGGTGTTCCGATGGGCCGAGATAGGAACCCCCTCTAGCTCTTGAGATGACGAGCTGGGTGAAGGTTGAAGGCCATTGTTCCCGGCTGGACGATCCTCAGGGACAAAAATTGCCCCTGGATTCGTCGCTGTCCCTGGATCCCTTGTGGTCCCTGGATCCCTTGTGGTCTCTGGATCTCTCGTGGTCTCTGGATTCCTTATGGTCCCTGGATCCCTTGTGGCCCCTGGATCTCTTGTGACCTCTGGATCCCTTGTGGTTTTTGGATCCCTTGATGATGTCCATGGATCAATCTGAGGCCCTTCTACACGTTCCTTCTCTGCTTCTGAAGAATCGACTGCTAGCAACTTACGGTGATGTTTCAGTAACGAGTTGCTGGGCCTGGTTGGTACATCTGGATATTCTCCTAATGGTTCTCCTATTTTGGTTTTCTCTTGTTCCTCCTGGATCCTTTCCTCTCCATCTGTTATTGGGAAATAAGGTTGGGATGCTGAAGATAATAATGATGATGATACTATGTCCTTGGTTGATAAATATGGGTACGTTGGCGATAATTCACCTATAATGGTACTTTCCTGCGCTTGTTTCTGTTTGCCTTCTGTCCCATCTATGAGTGGGGAACAGGGCTGGGATGCTGATGCTGATAATGAATATGACGATGATGACGACGATGATAAGGCTGATGCTGATAAATCTGTTGGTTTGTTACCTTCGCTTCCTTCACCCCTCGCCGATGACACTGCCGGCACAAGACTTTTATCAGCACCAGTGAATCCAGCACCAATCCCCTGTAATCCCGTCACAGTCCCCTCACCACCAGGCTGTCTCTCCAAACCTACTGTTCTGTTCTGTCTTGGGGACGTCGTCGTGAATTTTCCAAGCTTGTCTTCTTGATTTAAATATTCTTCTCTTGTTTGTCTTTGGAGTTTCGTTGTGATTATTTCAAGCTGGGTCTCAATATTCAAATTTTCCTCTTCGGTTTCATTTTCCGGTGCCAGGTACGGGATAGTGTAATTATGACTGAATTCTTTGCTTAAATTTTCTTTCCTCGTTCCCTCTTCTTGTGTCAGATAAGGGACAGTGTCATTAGAATTAGTTACTCTATTAGCTGTATCTTCTGTACCTCCAATTTCCTGTGTCAAATATGGGAAGGAGTGTCTATCTCGGGTTTCTTTATTATAACTCTCTTCATTTGTTCCCTTCTCCTGCATCAAGTTAGGTGTTTGAGTATGATCAGTTTCTGTACCCCCTTCCCATGTTCTTTTTTCCTGTTTTAGGTAAGAGACCGCATGACTATATCTGGCTTCTTTATAAAAACTTTCCTTTCTCGTTTCATCTTCAGGGAGTGTCAAATTAGGTACAGTATCACCGTGACTCTCTAACTCTCCTTCACTCGTTTGATCCGACTGCCCATCACTATATCGAGTTTCTCCATTAAAATCCCCTTCCCTTGATCTCTTGTGTGTGATATAAGATTCAGTATTACTATGGCCACCTAACTCTCCCTTACTCGCCTGATCTGACTGACCAACTTCAGGCCCGTCCTTAAGCGGCCTTGACCTTTCCACATCACCGGTATCGATGTGGCTGCGTCCGTGGCCGTCTCTCCCGCCGGCGACACCGAACCCACGGCGTATCTCAGCATCTCTGTTATTGTCCGATCGGGTGCAGATCAATACACTTTTATTTCTCGTCACTCGCTTTTCTCTCCTGTGCTTTCTTGCTCGTTTTTTTGGAGCTAGGATACTACTGTTACTCACGACCTGTATTTCTTCCTTGTGTCCTTCTCTGTTCTGGGAGATCATTTCACTTTTATTACTTATCAATTGACTTTCTTCCCTAAACTCTTCATTATTTTGGGTGACTGGCACACCTTTATTATTCATCGACTTTATTTCTTTCCAATAACCAACACTATTATTATTCAAGACCAACAGACGTTTATTTCCCATCATTCTCCGTTCTTTCCAGTACCCTGCTCTGTAATTTTTCAACACCAGTTCACTTTTATCCCTTATTTTACGTCTTTCTTTTCCATATCCTCCTCGATGCTTCACATCTTTCGCTGATGCATTTTTATTTCTGATTTCTCTGGGTTTTTCTGTCCTTTCCACCACTTTCGCGCTATATTTACTTCCCTTTTCGTTCGACAGTTCGTTTATGACTCCCGGCGTTGTTGACTCGAGCAATCTTCTTCCTGATTTGCCTCTCACTGGATCCCCATCTCCTCCTCCGAGTCCTTCCTCTCGTCCTCCTCCTTCTCCTACTTCTTCCCTCCCTCCCCTTGCCTTCCTTTCCTCCACCTCCTCTATGCCTGGGATCCTCAGAGCAGATTCGGTTTCACTCTGGACGAAGCCATATTTTCTGAACATGTCTGGAAGATCTAATCCGCTTCTTTCTGGATCAAATAAATTCCAAAATACTGCTGCTCCCTTTTCCTTTACTTCTTCCATATCTAAGTTTTCAGCAGGGACGCCTGAGACTTTCCAGGCAGTTCTCTGTATAATGTCATCTCCTCTATTCACCACTGGAAGACCTCGCTTGCTTTTTTCTCGATAGACAGGTTTTAAAATAATTTTTTTCCTTTCCTCAATTTCCTCCAAGGCTAAATTTTTGGGAGAGACGCTATGGAGGAGGTTCCAGGCAGTCTCGGTAGCTCCCTGGACGTCTCTATTCACCTCTGGAAGATCTCGCTCGCCTTTTTCCCGATCGCCGAATTTCAAAAACATTCTCGTCCCCCCACGATGCACGTTTTCTGTAGAGAGAATCTGCTGGAGGATATTTTGACCCGCGCTCTCTCCTGCCAGTTCCTCCGACCCAAAATTATCGTGTATTTTGGGATTTCGGTACATTTCCTCTTCGGGATTTTTTCCGTGATTTCGAAGTCTAGAATTCTCTGGTTTAATGAAGCTTCTAAATCGTCCTTCCCTGTGAGTATCAGATCTCTGAGGGGTTGAAGTCTCTGTCTTGGTTTCACTTGGGGTCAATGAAGGCTGTGCTTGTCTTGTTCTGTACTCGGGATTTCTTCCGTTGTTTCTAAATCTGGAACCCCCTATCGTACTGAAGACTCTAAACTGTCCCTCAGTATTAGATCCCTGTAGTAGGTGGGGGTCTGGAGTGTGTCTTTTAGTCTCGCTTGGGGATACATACACCAGTGACTCTCTCGTTCTTTGATTCTCGAGGTTTCTGGGACTTCGAAATTTGGAACTCCCTGGTGTATTGAAGCCTGTAAATCGTCTTTCCGTATGGGTATAAGATCTCTGATGTGGCTTGGGGTTTGAATTCTCTCTCTTGATTTCACTTGGGAGCAGAGAAATAAAATCCTCTCCTATTTTGTATTCTAAAGAATTGGTGTTGGCTAAAGAGCTGGGTTCTCTTCGTCCAACGGGCTGTAGGGTCTGTATTGTCGGTGGTATCGCTGGAGGTGTGTCTGGGGAGGAGGTGGAGGAGTCTGCGTTGGTTACTGGAGCCAGAAGGCAAAGGAAGAGGAGGAAGATGCGACGGAAGGAAAAGGAGGATGAGGAAGAGGGTGGTACGGTGAGACCTGAGCGGTGAGGGTTGAGACGTCCTTGCTTGCCTCTCAGGTGGCCGATCTGTGGATGGGAAAAAGAAGCAATTTTAATGAATGGTGCAAGTAAAATTAATTAATGAATAATACATGTAAAGTTTACCCCGTCAATAAGATGACATCTTTTAGTTTATTCTTCTTCATACCAGATGATTTTATTCATCCTAGGAGAAGCGTCCTGCAGTGAAGGGTTAATGGAGGCTATGTGTATCCAGCATAGTCTGTATATAGATAGATATAGATATATATATATATATATATATATATATATATATATATATATATATATATATATACATATATATATTCAACTATCGTATAAGTAGGTACATGAATAAATAAACAGAGAAATAAGATGTTTAGAAATGAACCAGGAAAATGCATTATAAACACAACTGAATAGATGGATAAATAAAATAAATAAATATATAAACATAAAAAAATTGATATAGATAAATACAAGAACATAGAGAAACTAAATTCAAGTACCTGAGCGAGAGAGGAGAGGAATCGCAATGCAAAAGAAAAAATAGGGCGTGTACGTTCGAGAAAAAATAAAATCAAATAAAAGGAAAGAAAAGGAAAAATGCAAAGAAACATAGGAACTGCAAAACCTGAATTTACACCCTAGTAGTATTTGTGAGAGAGAATGGAGGGAAATATCTGTCAGTCTGTCTGTCTGCCCATTTATCTGCCTGTCTTTCTGTCTGTCGCTCCCTCTTCCCGTCTCTGTTCATCTATCCGTTTATTTTTCTGTCTGTTTGTTTAACTGTCTGTCTGTCTTTTTCAGTCTATCTTCTTGTTACTGTGTCTAATTATCAATGTATACTTGTATATGCGTTTTTCTGTCTCTGTTTGTCTGTATGTCTGTTTGTAACTTGTATATGTATTTATATCAATTAATGTTCCGTTTCTGTCTACGTTGATATGCCAATTCCTCGAAACGTGAAGTAGTAGTTGTTAAAAAAAAATTGTGATATTACGGAACACTTCTTTGACATAAAATCAGGACTACCTGCATTGTACCTGGATAAGGACGAGCAAAGCAGCCATAGCCAGAGACTTGTTCCTTCCATGTAACTATGGCTTGTCGAATTTCTTGCGACCCTGATTTAGTGCTAAAGTTGAGGAAATTACCCAGTTCCGTCAGGGCAGTGAAAATTAGTAAAGCACAATAAATAAATAAGTAGATCAATAAAAACTCAAACTCCCCTGCAGTCGTTCAAAACCAGTGCCGAACTTGATCTAGGGATCATCACAACGCAGTGCCACTGCCGTACCACTGCATGGCACCTCCCCACACATCAATCAGTTCCACAAAGCCACCACAAATCCCTCTCACCTATCCGTGGCCCCTCCGACACCAAAACTATCTAATAATCATTTTGTCTTGTTTCCAGACTGTAGGTGGAATCAATTAACTGTAAAAATTGCCTGGTGTAAGGCTGTTTCTGATTCTGTATCATCAAGGCTGATACAGATACAAGCTAGTGGAAAAATCTGAATCATACGAAGTGACACAAAATGAAGACACAGGCCTATGAAAGTATTTGCATTCATATCATTCTGACTGACTGACACAGAGAGATACTCAAATGCACTCAGATGTCTGTCCTTTTTCAGTTAACGATTCGACCTACAGTTTCGAAAAATAAAATTATCTGACTACTCATGGAAAAGAAAACAGGCAGGCAGTCAGACAGACAGATGCTTCTAGTCTGTACTTTTTTTTATTATTTTAATCAAGGAAGAAGGAGCCAAAGGTCAGTTCATTTCAGCTACCCGAACACACTGTGCTTAACCCCTTCAAAGGATGTAGTCATTTGTTTTATTTTGGCTGAGGACAGACGATTATATTCCTGTTCAAATAAAATCTTCAGGATGGAGGGATTATGAGAATGGCGGTCGTAGGCAGAGAAAAGGGGCAAATTGAGAATGCTTCTAATTTTAGGGGAATTGATACAACATAACTCCCCACGCGCGCGTGCGTGCGTGCGTGCGTGCGTGCGTGCGTGCGTGTGTGTGTGTGTGTGTGTGTGTGTGTGTGTGTGTGTGTGTGTGTGTGTGTGTGTGTGTGTGTGTGTGTGTGTCGTCATCACAAATGCATTAGATCCTCTGGCCAATGTTGAACGGATAAATAGCGCTGGAGGGGGTGGAGAGTCAGGGTGTTGGTGGCACGGGGAGTCCTGCTGCTAGGGGTGGGGGTGGGGGGAACTTGGGACGGCTGTTTGCTTTCCTGATTCACCTGACGTCTGTGTCCTGGCTGCTGGGGGACCTACACCCGTCCGCCCACTCTCCCACCCATCCACCCACCCATACACACACACACACACACACACACACACACACACACACACACACACACACACACACACACACACACACACACACACACACACACACACACACACACACACACACACACACAGGCAAACACTCATTAGCAATTCCTACCGTTCTCTTCTTACGTTCTTTATTTACGTGCTGGTTTTGCTTAGTAGGTCTCTTCATATAAAAATCTTCCTCGATGTAGTGACAGAATGGCTTATGCAAAGCGTTTTATAGAGCAGTATTACCTGCGCTCCGCCCCACCTTTCCAGTTGATTCAGACTCTAACTGACCACTTGAAAGTTGCAAAAAATGGATATTGTTAATCTTCGTAGTTCCAGCATAAAACTTGTTTAAATAAAAAAAAATCATATGAAAATAGCACTGACATTTAACCGTACATAAGGAAAGTACTACATCAAAGACTATCCATCGTTTCACAGCGTTTGAAAATTTACTTGTTATTTTCTTTACGGCTAAATCGAAGTATGACATTTTTCAGCACGCACTTGGTATTATGTCAAAGTTATTTTCACACGATTTGCACTAATATTACGAAATTATCAGTGTCAATATTTTCAACTTCCTTTCAGCCCAAAACTCTCAAGCGGTCACCTGGCTAAAGAAATTTCGCTTTGTTGATGCTATAGTAATCTCCCCTACCACACCCCAACACAAAACCCCTACCACACACACACACACACACACACACACACACACACACACACACACACACACAAACTCTACCACCATAACCACGACCACCAACACACCTCCTCTCACCTCCCATAGCGACACACTCCCATCCACATCCACACACCCTCCACCAATCTTTCCCTCCTAATCCACATTCCTTCCACCAATCTTTCTCTCCTAATCCGCATTCCCTCCCCCAACCCTCCCTCAGTCACCTCCATACTAACACCCATTCCTCCGCAACCCCCATTCTTCCCTGACCCTCCCTCCCTCACCCCCCCCCAGCACATCCCACACTCTTGCCCCACACATCCTCACCATCCCCCCTCTCCTTCCCTCACCCTATCACCCCCTTTTCTCCCTAACCTCTCCCGCCCTTACTCGTCCCTCCCCCGACCACCACGCTCCACCTCCCTCTGGCTTCATATCCTGTGGCTGTCGGCGTCCTCAGAACCCAACAGAAACTGGCTTCAGATGGGTAAATAAAAACAAAAATAAAAACGGAGAAAACGCCAAAAAAAAGTTAATTGATTCATGGCAAAATTAAGAGGCCTCGTAAATACGGAAATTAGTCTAGCGGTGATGAGATTCCCGCATTAACTAAAAAATAAATAAATAAGTAAATATATAAATAAGTGGTTAATTAATGATATAGTTATGATGGCCTCCCAGGTACAGAAATTTTTCAGGTGGTGATAACAGATTAACATCAATATATACAAAGGTAAACAGCCAACCTTACCGACCTATTATCCACTAAAAGGCACCCTGTAGCAGATGAGAGGGAACACGAAAGGTAAAGAAAAAAAGATAGAGAAGGAAGGATTGGAATAAACACACACACACACACACACACACACACACACACACACACACACACACACACACACACACACACACACACACACACACACACACACACACACACACACACACACACACACACACACACACACAGGAGAGGGAAGAAATGGTTGATGAAAAGAAGGGAGACAATAGAAGGATGGGAGAATAATTAAAAACAGAGAGAAAAAGGAGAAGGAGAAAACATAAAGAAACGAACAGAGAAAGAGAAGCAATGGATAACGAGGAAGACGAGGAAAGATGAAAAATCAAAACGAGAAGAATGAACGAACGGATGAAAGAAATATAAGACACGAAAGAAGAGAGAAAAAAAATGACTAGATAAAAGCATGAAAAAACGTAAAAAAAAAAATACACAGACTGAAAAGCAAGGAAAAAAATGAACACGTGGACATGAATACTTACCTGACCGGACTCTCACACTGGAGGGAGAGTGACAGCCAGATACATACACTGAACCTCATGCTGGCGAAGTACGGATCAAGAACGGTTCCCTATAGTTCTTTCACCTTGACCTAGCCTAGGTTTTCGCCCTTTTGTTACTTATTTCACGCAGATCATTGGCAGAAAATGACAGTGTTACAGTTCCATATCCTTTCCACAACACTCCTTATATTCTGGTGCTAATCTATTGTTACAGCTTAGCATTGAAGACGAAGAGGTGGCAGTTTTAGGTCAGGTTAAGTAAAAAATAGTGAAGTGCTAATGAATGTGCTGGATGAAGCGTTGTATCTTCTGTCTGATGCCTAATCCCGGAGTTGATCAAGGATGGCCTCGACTAAATGTCTCTTTTCTCCTCTATCTCCACTCATCTCCACTCCCTCCTACCAGTCCAAGGCGCTCTCCTACTTACCCTCCATCTCCTTGGTCTTAATGGACATCGTTTCTAGTCCCTTCCATCATTCTATCTATTTATTTATCTACCTATCTATCTGTTTATTTATCTATCTATAACCAGACGCCTTAATCTCTGAAAGGGTGGCCACAAACGAATCGCCTCCATGTCATCCTGTCCTCCATCATCATGTTGCCCTCTCTCCAACTCAAACACCCCTGTCCCATACTGTATACCTCTCCACCTTATCCTTACATCTCATCATCGGTCTCCCCCTCTCCCTCACCCCTCTACCTCATTCCCATACACTCTCCTAGTCAGTCTTTCATTTTCCATTCTCTCCACTAGGCCAAACATCTCAAGGTACTTTTTCTGGTGCTTTTTCGTCTCTTCAATTCGAGCAAGGTTGCCTGATGGAAGAGAAGAGAAAGAGAGAAGAAGCAAGGAAGAGGGAGAAAATGAGAAGAAGGAAAGGAGAGAGAGAGAAAGAGAAGAAGCAAGGATGAGAGAGAAAGAGAGATGAAGCAAGGAAGAGAGATAGATAGAGAGAGAGAGAGAGAGAGGAAGCGAAAGATGATGTACTGTAATAATGAGCTATGACGTAAGATGTGGAAGGGCCAAGATTAAGAGTGGGTGCTCAAGAGAGGAGAAAGTAGGAGTAAGAAGGTGAGGCTAGGCTGGGTGGAGGGCAGGGGGGTTGGGGGAAGAGAAAAGGGGGAAGGAAGGAGATAACAGGGGAGAGCAGGAAGAAAGAGGGGAGAGACGGAGGGAAAGGGAAGCAGTGGAATGAGAGTGCAATGATTTGTGAAATGGGAAGGCAGGATGAACGGAAGGAAGGAAGGAAGGAAGGAGAAAGGGAGGAAAGGAGGGAAAGAGAAAGTAGACAATCTGGGATAACGAGGAAGGGAGAGATGGAAGGAGGAGGAGGGAGGAAGGAGGGGTGGGGAGATAGGAGAGAAGATGGGGAGAGGGAGCTTAAAAGGAGAGGGAGGAGACAGGAGATGAGGGTTGGTTAGGGAGAGGGGAGGGAGGTGAGCGGAGGTAGTGAAGGAGGAAGGAGAGAGAAAGAGAAAGAGAGAGAGAGAGAGAGGGGGGGGAGTATGGAAAGTAGATTTGTGAATGGAAGGGTGAAGGAAGGAAGGAAGAAAGGAAAAAAAAAAAGAGAGAGAGAACCAGGGAAAGTAGATATGTTAAAGAAAGGGTGAAATAAGGAAGAAAGGAAAAAAAGGATGTGGGAAAGATGGAAAGAAAGAACGAAAATGGAAGAGAGGAATGAAAGAGTGATGGAAGGGTGTAGGATGGACGAAAGGAAAGGAAGGAGAGGGAAGTAGGGGAAGTAGATTTGTGAAATGAGAAGAGGAGGAATAGAAGGAAAGGAAGGAAAGAAGGAAGGAAGGAATAAATGAAGGTAGGAAGAAACGTTAAGGAGGGGGAAGGAAGGAATGAAAGAACAAGGGAATGAAGCAGGTCAGCAGTTAATGGAAAGAGAGAGAAATTAAAAAAAAAAAAAAAAGATGGACAGAGAGTATGGAGTTGTGAAATGAGAAAAAGAAAGAAAGGAAAGAAGGAAGAAGAGAAGGAATGAAGGGAAAACGTTAGAAGGGAAGGAGAATGACCAGTTTATAGAATGGGAGGAGGAAGGAAGGAAGGAAGAAATGAATGGAAGGAAAGTGGAAAGCAAGTAAGGGATGAAGGAAGGGAGGACGGAAGGAAGAGAAAGAGGTGCAAAATGTTACGAAATAGAGGGGGGGAGGAAGGAAGCAGGGGGAAAGGGGGAGAGAGGGGAATAGGGAGCGGTGAGATGGGATGGAAGAGGGGGGGAACAGGAGGAGGGAGGAAAGAGATAGGGGGAGGGAGGGAAGAGGAGGAGGGAGGAAAGAGATAGGGAGAAGGAGGGAAGAGGGATAGGAGGGAAGGGGAGGAATGGCGCCGAAGACTTGAAATGTGAGAGGGAGTCGAGATGGGTCTATGGAAGAGAGAGAGAGAGAGAGAGAGAGAGAGAGAGAGAGAGAGAGAGAGAGAGAGAGAGAGGATGGGGAAACAGGCAAGGAGAAAGAGAAAAAATGAAGAAGGAGAGGAAAGGAAGGAAGAAGGAGAGAGCAGAAAAGGGGAGGAAGGGGAAGACGAAGGTAGAAAAGGGATGAAAAGAGAGAGAGAAAGTGAAGGAGGGAAGAAGAAGACGGAGGAAGGAAGTAAAGACAGAGCAGGAGGGGGAGGGAAGGGAGGAGAGAGAGGAATGAGTAGCAAGGAAAGCAAATAGGGACAGACATATTGGTCCTTTCAAGATGTTTGCTACAGGGGAGACTACGACTATGGTATCTTTTTTATGAGTCCGAGATAAAGATAGTAAAGGAGGAGGGTAAGGAGGGGAAGGAAGGAAGGAGGGAGGGAGGGGAGGGAACGAGGGAAGGCGAAGGAAGAAGAGATTGCGGGGAAGGAGGGAAGAAAGAGACAGGAAGCAGAGAGTGGGAGGGGGGAAGGAGGGAAGAAAGAGACAGGAAGCAGAGAGTGGGAGGGGGGAGGGAGGGAGGGAGGATTAAGAGAGAGGAAATGAAGGAGAAAGGGAAGAAAGAGAAAGGAGAAGGACAAAGGAGGGGGAAGGATATGTGAATGATTAGTGGATGATAGGAAACTGATTAACGAGAGAGAGAGAGAGAGAGAGAGAGAGAGAGAGAGAGAGAGAGAGAGAGAGAGAGAGAGAGAGAGAGAGAGAGAGGAGAAGCACAAGAGAGAGGGCAGGAAATAGGTTGGGGAGGAGGGGATAAAGAGAGAAAAAAGGAGGGAGAAGGTAGAGACAGGAAGGGGAGGTATCGCAGGAGGCAAAGAGGGAGGAAGTAGAAAGAGGGAGAGAAGGAGAAGAAGGCGGGGAAAAAAATGGCTGCGTTGTAGCAGAGTGAAACTGATTAAAAGGAAAATGAAGGAGAGACGCATGGAGGGAGGGAGGAAGGAAAGGAGGGAGGGGAGAGTAGGAAAAGAAGGAGGAAAGGGGAGGAGAGGGTGAGAAGGAGAGGAGGAGGACGAGGAAGTAGGGTTGAGCAGTAGAAGTGGGGGAAACTGATTAAGGAGAAAGGATAAGGCAGCCATAAACTCTTCCTTCCCTTCCCTTTCTATCACCCTATTTCCTCCCCTCCCCTCACTTCCCTTCCCTTCACCAGTCGGTCTCATGAAAGGGGCAGGAAGGGTAGGGTTATGTCACAATACTTTCATTTTTACTTTCCAGAATCTTATGGGGGAATAGACCTAACTTTTCCGCTCACAAAGGCTATGAATGCCAATGATTCCCCTCTCCCTTCCCACTGACTGACTCCCCTCCCTTCCCTCCAATTCCATCCCCACCCGCCGCCACCCTCCTTCAGTATCCCTATCAAATGTGTAGCTGGTAAAAAGTTTGTAGCGCCCCGTATTATGCTGGAAAGTTTCTCTATATCCCGTATCTGACCCACAGCTGTTGAAACGTTTTCCTTTGGAGTCAGAAGCTGAAGCATATTCTTCTCAAAAATGAAGGTTTTATACATACATATATATATATATATATATATATATATATATATATATATATATATATATATATATATATATATATATATATATATATATATATATATATATATATATATGGACCAATACTTGGCAAGTTTCATAAGTGTATCCTCTTTGCCAAGTGTGAAGTCATAGGAATACGCTAATAGTTTCAAGTTGCAGCCAGGAACAAACGGAGTTTCCTACAGCCTCTGGCCTGCGTCTGTTGCTTCTTAAAACTAAGTGTGTGTGAGGGAACATATCCAGTGTCCTCCTTGGCTGCTGGCTGGCGCACAACACTCCATATCTCTGGCAACAGTAGGTCTCTGGCAATAAAATGAGCTGTGTCAGTTGCCTGAACCACTGAAATCTCCCTGATCATCTGTCCTTGTCCTTGTCCTCTCCACCCCGTTATTCCACAAAAACTGGCACTAGCAACAAAATAACAGTCAGGCTCATATAACTCAATATCTGATGAATGAAATCGACTAGCGTTTGGCTGGAATTAAATACAAATTTATCTTGATCATGAGGGGAATAATGCTGACACTATTATATTAACACTCAGGCCCTTGTTACTCACTCATAGTTGAAAATAATCAATGTAGAGTTAGCACCCACCATGAAAGGGATAAGAAGTGTTGAAGTAAATATCCAGTTAGATTTCCCTGAGCTATGATTCGTACGCAATGACATGATCAATTCCCTGATGTAAATTTGACTTGTTTTTTTGCAGGAAAATCGACAGACACTAGAAGACTCTGCACTCTCCTTTCCTTCCCTCCCTAAATAAAATCGTATGTTGTGAATCAGAGCCCTAGTTTTTACGGACCTCCTCTGAAGCTTCCCTCATCTTTCCTGCAAAATTAAATCTTACTATAAGACAGAGAGTTGATCGTACATTTGTGTGTGTATGTGTGAGAGAGAGAGAGAGAGAGAGAGAGAGAGAGAGAGAGAGAGAGAGAATCTTATGGCAATACAATTAAACTGAGTAGGCAAAGGTGTCAAGCTGTATTTTTTTTTAGTCATTTGTGAAACACCTATAACTGTTGCAAGTGATCATCCTGCATTCCAAATTATGATACAGAAAGGTAAGGTACATTCACACATCATCGCGTCCCTCAGAAATTATATCCAAAACCTGCCATCATGTCCACTCCTTATCGCTCGCAGTTTTAATAAATAGGCCCTTAACCCTGGAAAATATGGCTTGGAAACGTTCTAAGAGGTTCCATCGACACATTCATTCATTTTATCTGTGCGGAGATTTATTTATTTATTTGGCCTTTTGCAGCTTAATTTCCGAAGCTCTATGGCAGAATAAGACAACACTACGCCTCCACATCCTTTCCATGGCACTTCTACTTGTCCAGCGTCTTATCCTGGTTCTAATCTCTTGCTATAACCTATTTTTCAAGATGGAGAGACGGCAATTTCACGCCTAGTTAATGCAGACAAAGTTTAGTTACTGACAAGAATATCACGCCACTCTTAGTCGAACAACTGTGAAGCCTCTTACATGATATTCTGAAAAGGCTGTTGGGCTACAATGATTGCGTTACTGTGTTTCGAAAGTTTCTGCTCATTTTCTCGCTATTTATCGTAATGTGGTGTATCGATATTTACATCTGCAGTAATGCAAGAGTTTTGATTACGTATGTTTAGAAGTCAGGCTTTAAATCGAGAAAAAACTATGAGAGCCGACTTTTTTCGCCCTACTGTTGGCCAAGAAGCTTTTTTTTTTTTTTTTTTTTTTTTTTTTTTTTTTTTAACGCTGGCGTATGCAGAGGACGATAACCAGGTGTCGTTTGGACTATCTCAAGAAACTTTTTTTTATAAAGTTTTTCTGAGTTAGGAAAGGCTGCGTGTCTAAAATACAAACTGTCCTTCTTGTGTCAGTAGGATGGTGGACCAAGTTATCTATTTATTTACTTATCTATCTATCTATCTGTCTGTCTGTCTATCTATCAGTCTATCTATTCATATATTTATTTATTTATTTATGTGTGTCTGACTCGGTATAAATTTCAAAGTTCGTTCCCTAAGGACCAGCAATTCTACTATGCACACCACACCATCACATGGCAACACTTCGGCGCTAATACCCACCGTCCGTATTGAATACATACTAAACCCACTGTCTCGTGCAGGACTGGTGTAAGTTTTTTTTCTTTTTTTTTTACGTCGGTGGGTCTTGCGATAGATCAGTAAGGTCTGCTTGAAACGAAAATAAGAATAATAAACTCTTCCCTGCCTCATCCTAGACTAGAACTCATATCACTCCCAACAGCACATGCCACGGACGTGAGAGACTACGGTAAATTTGAGCCACCCCTTACTCTCACAGGAAGCAGCGTAGGACAACAGATAGCAAGACGTATTAGCTGGACATATAAAGCGAAAGAATGGAAGATAAATAGATAGACTGACAGATAGATAGATAGATAGACGGATAGGTAGATAGATGGAACCAGAATGATCTCCCCCTACCCCCACATGAACCGCCGCGAGGGTAATCTGGTACAGTCCTTAATACTGAATACATTACGAAGCTGTTCAGTGCCTGACAGACAGACAGATAGGGATAGGTAGACTGATGGATAGACAGATAGAGAGATATACATGGATTGATGGATAGATGGATAGAAAGATATAGCTAGGTAGGCAGAAAGGTAGGTATGTACGAAGGTAGGTTGGTAGATCGATCGATTGATCAACCGAACGAGACAGACAGACAGATAAACAGATAGACAGATAGATATGGGTAGGCAGGTGGGGAGATAGATATATGGACTGACAGCTTCCCATAAGTCATGAGCTACTCCTAACAATATGCAGCATCATGTTAGATAGATAAATAGAAGTGGAATACTCTCTCTCTCTCTCTCTCTCTCTCTCTCTCTTTGTTTTCTAATCTAGTGCCACCCTTAACACTGCATCCATTAAGAGACTGTTTATGCCGCCTCGCGAATCCCCCTCACCCAGCCTAATGGACTCGTCCCATTGTGACGTCACAGGTAAACAAATGTCGTCCGGGGTTGAGCCGAAGAAGGAGAGTCAGCCAAGAATGGAAATTACTCGCTTTATAACTCCTTCACTATGATCGTGTTTTGCAATGAATCCCACAACAATCTGGTCAAAGTTCCGTATCGTTTACTTACTGGTTACGGTGAGAATCTCAGCACCATTTTTTTTTTTTCTTTTAAAAAAGCATAATTAGAGTTGACCTAGCATGCTGGAGTTTTGCATGTAATTCGAGTCGATTCCAACTAATTGGTGCCGAATCGTGACAGTGCAAGTCGAGCCATAAACGCTTATTTTCTCTAATTCTGTTAAGTGAAACGTGGCATAACCTTACCCAAGATATTCATAGCTGATCGAATGCAGGACAAAAACAGATGGCGTTGAAACCAAGGGGTAAATTTTTACATCCTATACATCCTTTTCATTGCGCCTCCTCGTGGCTAGAATCATATTTTGGAACTAATCTATTGCTATAACTTACCTGTAGTATTCACGATGGAGAGATGGCAATTTCACGCTAGGTTAGAGGACAGGGGTTTAACAGCCTCGTCAAGGGGATAAAAAAAAAAAAGAGGTAAAAAGGGATTGGTCGTTGAATTTTATCGATATTTATGCACTGTCTTTGCAGCCGACAGTGTAATTTTTCTTTCTGTAAGCTGGCGGCGAATGGGGGAAAAAAAAAGTAGCTTTTACGAAACATTGGCTATAAAAAGCTGAAGCCCTGAGGTAAGCTGATTATTTCTCGATGCAGTTGGATTTAATGATGATATGTGCCAGTGGGCTTAGTAAGCTTATGAAGGAGTGTTTTTGGCAGTCGGATTGATAAGAGGATGGAGTGTCAGTGAGAGAGAGAGAGAGAGAGAGAGAGAGAGAGAGGCACAGAAGTAGAGTCTGTGGTGGTGACTATTGGTGGTAGCTGGGTGATGAATGTTGTCACTCACTCATCACCTCACTCCCTTATCACTCATCCTTCCCCCCTCATAAATCCCTCACTCCTCGCTTCACTCCCTATGTTTCTCTCAACCCACTCTCTCCTTCTCTCACTCACACACTAGAACCTTCCCACTATCCTCTCTCTCTCTCTCTCTCTCTTCTCTCTCTCTTGCTCACTTCACCTCTCTCCCCATCCCCCCATCCCATGCCCCTGCTCCTCCTCACCTCCCCCACCCCCAGCCAGGTGGTAATGAGGCCACCACTACACCCATGAAGTAGGCTTTAGTGTGTGTGTGTGTGTGTGTGTGTGTGTGTGTGTGTGTGTGTGTGTGTGTGTGTGTGTGTGTGTGTGTGTGTGTGTGTGTGTGTGTGTGTGTGTGTGTGTGTGTGTGTCAATCACTTAATGTACGATCTTGGAAAAAATATGGTACGTGTGTGTGTGTGTGTGTGTGTGTGTGTGTGTGTGTGTGTGTGTGTGTGTGTGTGTGTGTGTCAGTCACTTACTGTACGATCTTGGAAAAAGTATGGTACGCGTGTGTGTGTGTGTGTGTGTGTGTGTGTGTGTGTGTGTGTGTGTGTGTGTGTGTGTGTGTGTGTAATGCCCACCCATTGTGTGATGGAAAAATGTGTGGTACGTCTGTTTACGTGAGAGAGAGAGAGAGAGAGAGAGAGAGAGAGAGAGAGAGAGAGAGAGAGAGAGAGAGAGAGAGAGAGAGAGAGAGAGAGAGAGAGCGAGAGAGAGAGAGAGAGAGAGAGAGAGAGAGACCGTATTGGGCAACACACCATTATCCTCCCTCCATCATGATAATCCGATAGTCGATTTCCGAGTAATTGATAAAAGAAAGAGAACACTGGCTGAGAGACGGAGAGAGATATGAAACAAAAGCTGAGAGACGAAGAGATGATAAAAATGATAGCTGAGACAGAGGAACAGAAGCTAATAACAGACGTACAGAGAGAAGATGAGAGATGCTGAGAGAAAAAAAAATGTAGGGAAACAGTGACTGAGAGACAGAGAGAGATATTAAGCATAATTCATGAGATAGAGGAACAGAAGTTTATAAGAGACGTTGAAAGAGAAAGTGAGAGATGTTGAGAAGAAAAAATGCAGAGAAAACAATGGATAAGGGACGTAGAGATACAATGAGATGAAAGAGATAATAACAGAGAGACTAGAGGAGTAGAAACGACTAAGAGACAAAGACAGAGTAACGTGAAATTGCAGAGGGGAAAAAAACTATTTGTAGAGATAACAGCAGCTGAAAGATGTAGAGATAAGAAACAAGAGCTGAGAGACGAAGGAAATAGCAAATAATTAAGGAGACGCGGATAGTAGTAGGCGTAAGATAATGAGGAAAAAGGAAAGCTGTGTGTCGAAATGGGAGAGAAAGAGAGAGAGAGTAATTGCTGAGGAGGAGAGAATAACAGGCGGAATGAGATATGGAAACAGCTGCTTAAAGACGTAAAGGAAAACACAAAAAAACTTTATGAAGAAAAAAAAGGAAGGCAGAGAGACACATAGAATGAGAGAAACAGCTGAGAGTTTTAGAAGAAAATGGAAATATATGTAAAAATGGTAAAAGCTGCTGAGCGATGTGGAGCATGACAAAATAGCATCCTACTCTCTCTCTCTCTCTCTGCTTCTATCAACCTATCTGTCTCTACTATTTCTCTCTCTCTCTCTCTCTCTCTCTCTCTCTCTCTCTCTCTCTCTCTCTCTCTCTCTCTCTCTCTCTCTCTCTCTTCAACCCTATTTCTGTACTCCCCAGGCCTCGCGACCCCCTCGGATATCCAATTTAATTAAAGACAAAATAGAAGACCTTTATATTCTTTCCCTGAGTAGTCCCCAGGAGAGTAAAAAGTACTTTGAAAAATATAAGGGACATTCTACTTCACACGCTCACGCTCTCTCTCTCTCTCTCTCTCTCTCTCTCTCTCTCTCTCTCTCTCTCTCTCTCTCCAGTATTTTACTCGTATTCAGGAAGCATATAATGGAAGTGGTAAAGCTGAGAGGGTAGGAAGTGATGGGCAGAGCAAGGACGATAGGGGAGGGATGGGACGGTAGGGAGGTTAGGGCAAAGTAAGGAGGATATGGCAAGATAGGGAGGGTAGGGCAAGATAAGGAGGAGAGGGCAGGTTAGGGAGGATAGAGCAAGGTAGGGGAAACAATGTAGGGATTCGTAGATACATACAGGCATAAACCCTTTGATGTAGTCCCTGTTTGTAGTACCACGGGCGAGGGGGAGGACTCTAAACTTGCACCCCTCCTCCCTACTTTCCCTCCCATCCTCACAACCCCCCTCCCATCCTCCCTTCCCATCCTCGCAGCTCCTCCCTTCATTCCTCCTCATCCTCACATCTCCTCCTTGCTTTCCCTCCCATCCTCAAGTTCCCTCCTACTTCCTTCTTTCCTCCATCACCCCTTCCCCTGTCCCCCACCCACCCCTCCCCTACTATCCTTCCCAGCAAACGAACTGTACTACATCGAATATTTTTTTTCTTTCTGCAGCCTATTTCCCGTAACTCAGTGGAAGAATAAAAATATACTACGACTCTACACCTTTTCCATAGCATTTCCTCTTGACTAGCGTTTTGTTCAAGCGTTACTTTCTAGTTCCAGTTCAGTAGTCAAGATCGAGAGATGGCAATTTTTAGTCCAGTTAAAGTGAGGGGTGTATCGGGATCTAACGTTAATTTTTTGTCATTTTCTGTGGCTTATTATTTTACAAGTACAATTTTCCTTTACGCTTACCTACTATTCATTTACCTTTATCTATATAATTATTATTATTATTATTATTATTATCATTATTATTATTGGTGGCAGTGGCAAGGTAATGACCGTACGTAATATCATTTTCCATTTTCCATATAACATAATTAACACAGCATTATTCCACGCTAATTGGAAGCCCCCTCTGGCATGGGACCTGAGGCATCAAACTCACTCAATGACCTACAATTTCTGCTTCATTCATGCTTCAGACAGACGATTTGATGATGATGAGGGAAGAGGGAAATAATAAGGAAAGCATTTGGTCTTCTTCCTTCATTATTATTATTTTTTCACTCAGTCAGACTTACAGTGTCAAAAAAAACGACAGGATGATGATGATGGTGATGAATATAATGACGATGATAAGGATGATGATAAAGATGATGATGACGGTGATGATGATGATGATGAAAATGACGATGACAATAATTCAAATGACCGTGAAGATGACAATGATGATGATGATGATTATGAAAATGATGACAATAACGATAATAATAATAATAATAATAATAATAATAATAATAGCGATGACGATATCTCTCCATCTCCCGCGCGCTGTCTCTCTCCGCTACATCCCGCATCGTAATTACTCTCTACTCGCGCGTGAAATGCCTCCTCACCTCCGCAGCGGCATCATTGTTTGTAGACAGCCACGATTTAAAATGAAACAGGATTACATTTCCCTCCTTCGGGCCATATTTTTTCTTCCTTGACGTTGCGAGGTGTGATTATTTTACTTATTTATCTGTCTATCTATCTTTCTATTTATCTATCTATCGGTCTGTCTATTTATTATTTATTTTTTTTTATCTGGCGCTGTTGGGTGTTGTGAACTTAATGGGTTATCCTTTAAGGGCATGGGAGGCTTCGCAGTTAATGTTCCTCGACGATTTATTTTGTCAGTTATACCTTTTCATCCTCTTGTACTAACTTTGTCAACACTAGAAATATACAGACTACATAAAAAGTCAAAAGCAAAGTGAAAATTAATGTCCTTAATAAATCGGTAAAAAAAAAAATGACCCAAAGCCCTTTTTCTCGTCGGCTAAGGAGGCTCCCTAGCACCTCTTCCTTAGCAATTTAGTTTTTATATTATTAGTTATTATAATTTTGCGCGTTTTCTATGCAAAGTATGGCGATATTAGACTGATTTATGCAACAGAGAGATGGACAGTAAGGTGTACGATTAATCAAAATAAGTCGCTTGGGAAAAGGTGTTAGGGAGCTTCCTTAACCGACGAGAATACGGACCTTTGACTCATGGGTCAGTAATTTCACCAATTAAGGAAGCTCCCTAACACCTCTTCCTTGGCGATTTATTTTATTCATTATTCCTTTCTATCCTCTTCTGTGTCATTTAAATCATTTCAATACAACCATTTACAGCACAAATAACATACAACTCTATATCACCAAGCCGTATCTAAAAATGAGTCGCTAAGGGAGAGTTGCTCGGGAGAATCCATAAACACGAGAATACGGGCTCTGGAATCGACAAAGAAATATGACAAAAACAAGATAAAAACAAGAAAAAAAAAAAGAAAATTTGAAGAAAGGAAGGAGGGAGATAGTGCACTGAGAGGAAATATTTTAAATGAGAATGAAACCAGGCAGAAGAGGAGGAAAATCAGCCAGAAATGAGGAGGAAATGGATGGAAATGAGGTAAAGGAAGGAATAAGATAGGAATGGAGACTGGCGACCCCGTATGTTTGTTGGAGAGAGAGAGAGAGAGAGAGAGAGAGAGAGAGAGAGAGAGAGAGAGAGAGAGAGAGAGAGAGAGAGAGCATTCATTCTCATCTCCCTCTCCCTCTCCTCATTCTATTACCTCGTGTCCTTAATTCACACTCCACTGTTTCTCCTTCCCCCCCCCTCTCTATCTCTCTCTCTCTCTGCCTCAGTGGTTCCGTCATCCACCACCTGCCTCATCCACCATAATTCATTCACTGATCCACTTACTCCACTCCACTATGGTGCCCAGATTAATTTGCATCTCTCTCTCTCTCTCTCTCTCTCTCTCTCTCTCTCTCACGCTTTATCTACTTATCTACCTACCTAAAATAAAACACACACACACACACACACACACACACACACACACACACAAAAGCAGTCCCCATATCATATTAGGCACACACACACACACACACACACACACACACACAAAGGCAGTTCCCATATCATATTAGGCAAGCACACACACACACACACACACACACACACACAAAGGCAGTCACCATATCATATTAGGCAAGCACACACACACACACACACACACACACACACACACACACACACACACACACACAAAGGCTCAGTTCCCTTCCCCGTTTCATACGACCACCTGAACATGCAGCTACACATGTAGCCATTAGGAACTACACACAGGTACACACAGCCTTTTATAAACACACACACACACTCACACACACACACAAACACACACACACACACACACACACACACACACACACACACACACACACACACACACACACACACACACACACACACACACACACACACACACACTATCATCTTTATCACTCTTGCCGTAATTTCCACACACACACACACACACACACACACACACACACACACACACACACACACACACACACACACACACACACATCTATATATTCATCGAATGAGCGGGTACATGTCAACAAACCAATTAACATACTGTACACATTCTACCCTACCCTACCCCTCTTTACCCCATCCTTTCCCCTCCACTACCACTCCCTCCCAAGATTCCCCCCCTCTCATCCTTCCCTAGTGCCCCTGCCATACACCTGTCCCTACTCTTCTTCTCAATCCTCTCCTTGCCTCCCTCCCCTCTCACAACCCCTCTGTTCCTTGTCATCATCTCGTCTCCTTCCCACCCTACACATACCTTTTCCTACCCCTTTTAACATTTACTCAGAATCCCCTAATTTCCCTTCCTTGCTTAGTGCTTACCTGCTTATCACCATCGCTCTTTGTACGCCCTTCCTTCCTCCCCCCCTCTCAATATTTCCTCCCTTCCTTTCCCTCTTGTCAATGTCCCTTTTCTTCCTTTCCCTATCTCAAAACTTCCTCCCTTCTCTCCCACATCCCTCCTCCTTCCCCATCTAAACATTCGTCCCTTCCCTCCCTGTCTCAGTATCCGTCGCTCTCCTTCAGTCTCTCTTCCCCTATTAATTCCTCTTCCTCTCCCTCCCTCTCTTAGTATCCCTCCTTTCTTCACCCTCTCACTCTACAACTCCTCCCCCTCCCCTCTTCTCCTCCCCCTCCTCTACCCCCAACACTCAGTGCCATAACCTCCACTCAAAATGGTTTATTAAACACACTGTCAATGCGGGTAAAACCAATGGCTTTGTTTGGGTCGAGCGCCGTGGACAGCGGAGCGAAACGGAACTGAAGGAACAGATCTGAATGAGAAGGAACGTAATAGCCGGAACAGAACAGAATGAAACGGAACGAAGCAGGGCGGAACAAATGAAACCAAAACTAAACGGAGCAGAACGGAACAAATCGAAGCAGAAGGGACTGGGATTAACTGGTCTGCTTGGGGAATGGAATGAACTTTGATGGGTAAAGTGGTATGCTTATTTGCAGAACGTACTGAAATTCGTTTGACCTAAGAAACAGTGTGTGGCAATTTCATGTATACAGTACATAGACAGATACAGATAGATAAACAGGTAGATATGTTGCCTTCCTGTATGCTATCTTATTCATATTTCTTAATTCCTCCCACATTATGTACATGATGAGTATGATGATGATGATGATGATGACTGATATGAGTCAGCAAAATAAAGGCTGAATGGCAAAATTACAAAACAAAATTGAACAGAGCAACACGATACTTGAATAGAAAAGGTACGAAGCAGAGTGGGAAACAGCAACATACAGCAGAAATGGAAAAGTAACAAAAGAAAACAGAGTAAGTGGAAAGGAAGGCTGGATAAGGAAGGATGGGATGGAGCGGAATGGAATACGTTATGGGTAACCTGGGTGAAAAATAGTGACTAGAAAGGAAGTTATACGAAACAAGTGATAAGGAGTAATATAACACTTGGTTAAAAAAGGAACGAAAGAAATCGGGACAGAGGGAAATCGGGGCTGGATGGAAGGTGAACAAAACAAAGTGGAATAGTGGAAAATAATGCTAAATGAGAGAGAGAGAGAGAGAGAGAGAGAGAGAGAGAGAGAGAGAGAGAGAGAGAGAGAATACGATATGCGACACTCGGGCCTTCGGCTGGTGAAGTAGGATGAATGGGAAAGGGATCCGGAACGCGGGAAAGGAATGGGAATTGATCAGGAACACTTGTGAATGACCCGGAACGAATCGGGATGGCTCAGAAACGAATCGCAATGCTCCGGAATGAGTCGGAAGGGTTCACAATGGTAAAGAATGAACTGGAATAGCTTAGAATACGTCAGAAGGGTTCACAATATTTAAAAAAAAAAAAAATCGAGATGGCTTAGAATGAGTCGGGAGGGTTCACAGTGGTTCAAAAACGAATATGAACGGCTTAGAATGGGTCGAAAGGGTTCATAATGGCTCAGAATGAATCAGAATGGATTAGAATGAGTCAGAAAGGTTAACAATGGTTCAGAAACGAATCGGAATGCCTTCGAATGAGTCGTCAGGGTTTACTATGGTTCAGAAACGATCAGGAATGGCACAGAATGAGTCAGAATAGTTCACAATGGTACAAAATGAATCAGAATGGCTTAGAATGAGTCAGATGGGTTCACAGTAGCTCAGAAACGAATCCGGATGGCTTAGAATAAAACGGAGGGGTTCATAGTGGTAAAAAATGAATCGGAATGGCTTCGAATGAGTCGGAAGGATTCACAACGGTACAGAATGAATCAAACTGCTTTAGAACGAATTAGGCTGAACAAGGATGGTACGTACAGAATATGTCGGAGTGTCTCAAATCGTATCGGGTTGTAACGTCTCAAACTGAAACCACATAATATAAATCGCAATGGCATAACTTGAGAATAACGAAGCAGGATACGTGAAAAAATGAAGAAATACAAAAATAATCGATCAGCAAATAGGAGAACCGACAGAATTTAGGAAGGCCAAAGTAAAACAGCAAGAACAGAGCAGGTTATGACAAAAATAGTGACCAGTGGAGCAACACGTCAGAATATGGCATTAACAAAGCAGATCACGACAGGTGCACAACAGAACACAGTGACAAACTGAGGCACACCGAGAGGCACAGGGCGGGCGTGTTAATGGCTGACTGCTTCCCAAATCACATTGTGTTGGACTGACTGGCAGAGGCAAAGGCAACGGGGAAAATTGTATGAATCAACCCATTTCGCCGCGTCACGGGAACCTGTAATAATTTTTTGCACGGGCTAATAGCTCGAAAAGGGGTATATGGTGAATTTTATATGCTACGGGATTTATTTTCCTTCTTCCTCTTCTTCTTTTAAGGAAAAGATAACATTTTGAAAACGCCTTGCTTGTGAACTTGTGCATCATCATCATTGTCATCATCATCATCACCATCATCAACACAAGAAAGGGTACAGGGCAGACTTTATGTGATACTCATTTTTCTGTTGATGGAAAAATTTTTCATTTACTTTAACTATATTTTATGGGAAATACCACACCCTAATACCAGTACACCAGTCCTGTATGAGACAGCCGTAGCATGTATTCATTATGGATGGTGGGTGTTAGCGCCAAAGTGGTGATATGAGGAAATGTAGGAAGAGTACTGGGCCCCAAGGAGGACTACTGGGACTTGGGAATAGGCCCTGAAGCCTTTGCTCAGAGTCGGACACGTAAAAAAAAAAAAAAAGAAAAAAAAAAACTACATGAGTTGCTAAAACTATATCTAAAATAAAATAAAAGCTGATCTAAATCCTTTCATTAGCAGATAGGTTTTTACTTGGGAAACTGAACCAAGATTTCAGAGGCTTGAATGATAGGTAAATGATTGCTTGACCTATTTCCTTGGGAACTCTGTTGATGGTTATCCTGCTTTCGTCTTCTCTCCTGTTTGTACGTGGTATTGAACATACATATTTCTATTTCCAAATTTGGGGACGGAAGGAGAGGGGTCTTTTTTTTTTTTTTTCAATTAATGATAATCTGACCATATTTTACCTATTCAGCTTTGCCCATTAAACTGTAAATATATTTTGCTGTTATCCAAGCGATATTTCGCAGTTCTGAATGAATGTCCTTACACTACAAGTCCTAGGTTATGAATAATAATAATAATAATAATAATAATATGTTTGGACAGTAAATCAGCGCTTTCTCAGACAAGTCACTGGGCAACAGCGCACCTTCACTGTATCGCTCCTATCCCCCACTTTTTTTTCAAATCGCAGGATTAGAATGTCGGTTTCCATCTCATCCAGTACATCATTCTGAGCCAGAATTCACACTTCTATGTTGAGTGGGTGGCGCGTAAAAGCTGATATTTATGCAGGAACGAAATGAAAGCGAACATATTTTGCACTATGAATGCAACTTTTATTTTTTCTTATTTAAAAGTGAAGTATATGACTCTGGTGCCATTTTTGTCGGAAAAATAAGGCAGATCAAATTATTAAGCTCTTCTTTCTTAGTAATCTTAATATGGGGCCAGATGGGTTTATTTTTAACTGCCACATTAAAAAAAGAATGCATCCCTTGTCGCGTATGTATGATGACATAACGTAGGCTACATTTTTTTCCTGCCTGACGTTCGATGGGATGGTCTCTGTCTCACCGGCATCATTACGTACTTTTTGTGTGGATTATCTGGTCTGAGACGTGGAGCCCAGAATTTCGAAGGCTAGTGTAATAAATTAGGTGTCTGGCTCATTGACAGTTCTTACAATCGTGATCTGTTCCTGCTTCTGGATCCCTTTCACCTTATTTGGTAACGGGTAATGGGGTTTAAGATGGTGACGATGATGAACAAGATGAAGAAGAAATACAAGACTATATACACAGTCGCTAAGTACCATTCGCTTCCTAAATATCGCCAGACGGAAAAACTGGGCTGAAAAAGAGCAGAGAATATTGTTTCCGTTGAAAAGTCTGAGAGGTAAAGCTAGAAGGGAAGGCATTAGTGGGCCGACCTGGTAAAAGCACATTCATCACCCACAGACAGTCCGCACGCAACCCGACCTCACTCACCACCCCACCCCCTCCATCCCTCACACATTCACGTTCACACACACACTCACTTTTGCTCTTTCCACCCACCCACACACTGTTTTACACAGACACACACACACACACACACACACACACACACACACACACACACACACACACACACACACACACACACACACACACACACACACACACACACACACACACACACACACACACACACACACACACACACACACGCTCGCTCACTCACTCACTCATTCTCTCTCTCTCTCTCTCTCTCTCTCTCTCTCACCTTAACTCTTCTTTTACAGTTTCTCACCGTCTTGCATACTTCTTTCAAGTGCCGCATCTTTCTTATAGCCTTACATTCAGTCTAACTTTCACTTTAGCTTTTCCTTGCACTCTCTCGTTGTCTTACTCTACTTTCTCCAGCTACACACTCACTTCCTCACATATTCAAGCTCCCACACACTCACTCACACTTTTACCACCCACCCACCTCCTCTCACACACACACACACACACACACACACACACACACATTCATTCTCACTTTCTGGTTAACTTGTCCTTGTACTCTTTCACAGTCTTACACACTAATTTTGGTCTCTGTACTGTGATGGAGACAATATCATGTTTGCTCAGTTTCCTTCTTCTTCTTCTTCTTCTTCTTCTTCCAGACACTTCATTTGGTACCACTTTTTGATTTCTTCACCAATTAACTTCACACTTGATACTATGTTTTTTGGGGGTAAATATCTCTGAACAAATTTTCTTTTTCTGAATTTAGGCTTTTTATGTGGTTTGATGGCGTCTAAGATCGAACCATAAAAAATATACGCCTATATAGTGAAATGTGGCAACACGAATTCGTAGAGTTTATCGATTATTTTATTTATTTATTTATTTATTTATTAATAGGATTGGTGGACACAACTTATGCGCTGGAGACCATTTGTGGAGACCATCTTGCATTTCCTTGGGCAATCTTTTACTCTCCCATTACACTGCATTTACTTCACACTTTACTTCGTCACTTTCCTCCCAGACGCATCATATTAGAGAGATTTTGTGTATGGGCAGAGGATAATACCAAGCATCTATCAGTTTCTGAACTCCAGCAAATGAAAGTGAAAAGTAGGAGAGGTAAAGTATTAACAGAACTTTTGCACCTGTCTGCACGTTCACGCAGTTTTTTCATACTCCTTGCTTACAGGTGCGTTTTAAAAATCAGGTCATAATCGGTCTTGCAATCTCTCTCTCTCTCTCTCTCTCTCTCTCTCTCTCTCTCTGTAAGTCACCAGTAGGACAGCTCATGGATTATTTAAGATTTAATGAGTAGTCACACACACACACACACACACACACACACACACACACACACACACACACACACACACACACACACACACACACACACATCCCCCCTCTTTATCCCTGTATCTAGCAAGGCGTCCCTGTTCTCTGCTCCAGTCCTTACCTAGTGTTAGAGACAGCACAATAAACACACGATATAGGCCTGCCACTCAAGGGGGCAGGGAAGCCATCTCGGGGAATCACCAGCAGAAAATGCAGAAAAATAAAGACTGTTTTTGGGTACACGCTGCCATTTTGTTACCGTGATTTCTTTTTTAGTGTCATCATTCTCTTCAGGACTAGCATCTTTATCTTCATCATTGTTTTCATCATCGTCAGTGTTGTCTTTTATCATTATTGTTATTATTGTCGTTGTCGTCATCATCATCATGTTTATTATTATTATTATTATTATTATTATTGTTATTATTATTGTTGTTGTTGTTGTTGTTGTTGTTACCATTACTATTATTATTATCATTATTATTATTATTATTATTATTATTTACTATTACTGTTACTACTGCTAATACTACCATTCATGCCATCAGCACCAGCATCATTACCACCATCACCACCATTACCATTACCATCACCACATCACCACAGCCTCCACCATCATCATTATTCTGACCTCTTTTCTCTCCTAAGGATAGGGTAAGGTATTTTACATTATATTATTGCTACCACAGACGACTGTATTTGCCTTTAAAGACACTTGTTCGAACTGAAGGAATCAAATACGGCCTCCATTAATCCCGTGTGTACTTCAGGTCATAACTAAGTTGACTGAAATCGTTTGGAGAGAGAGAGAGAGAGAGAGAGAGAGAGAGAGAGAGAGAGAGAGAGAGAGAGAGAGAGAGAGAGAGAGAGAGAGAGAGAGAGAGAGAGAGACTCCCACTTGAAGTTTGTGACTGGCTGCTCAGAGTCGCCCAGGGGGATCGGGAATTTTGAGTCGGGATGATTACCATTTATTCAATCGGTGATCAAGAGCGGAAAGAGAAAGTTATAGAACACTAACTTTTGCTTTTCACCTTATATAGAGTAATACTAATACACACACACACACACACACACACACACACACACACACACACACACACACACACACACACACACACACACACACACACACACACACACACACGTAGAGAGAGAGAGAGAGGTGACAAAAACCCACTCTCCATCTGATGTCGAAGTTTCCTTTCCTTTTCTTACTTTTTTTTTTTTAGTTCGCTTGGCGTGGGCGGGTCAAAGGAAGATGAGCCAAGTGTTTTCCAGCCTCGTCCCTCACCACCTCCCCATCCCACGCACCTCAGAATTCCATAAAGCTCTCCAGTAACTTGTACCTGCACGACCGCATCCTCCCTCGCCTTCTTCCAAAACTTCCCTTGGCCAGTTCGAGCTGTGGGTGGGTGGAGGGGGAGAGAGAGAGTTAAGTCGCCCTAACATCCCCCCCTTTACCCCCCACTCGCTACCCACGCAAGCTGACGTATTGGGGACTTATATGTAACACTGATGATTGCAGTGTTCTTATTTTTTTTTACTTGATAATTCTCGTGTAGTCAGTAGGTGTTAATGTAAACCATTTTGTTCTTTTGACATAGTCCTGGAGAATTTTTATATACGATCTTTAATCATTTTTCAACATTTGGGGGATGAGGTACGTGAAAGAGTACAGCAGGGAAGGAAGGTTGTTGGTACACTGAAAGCAGTGATGAGAAATAGGGAGGTGAGTATGGAAGTTAAGAAGTCACTGCATGATGGTATCGTGATCCCTACCCTGACGTATGGAAGCGAGGCGTGGACCTTGCAAGAGGGGAAGAAGTCAAGAGTGAGAGCAGTGGAAATGAGTTACTTGAGAGGAGCATGTGGAGTGACATGGAGGGACAGGTTGACGAATGAAGAAGTGAAGGAACGTTGTGGGGTAGATGTGGATGTGGTTGAGAAGATTAGGAGAAATAAACTGAGGTGGTTTGGACATGTGGAGAGAATGGAGAATGAAAGACTGACTAAGAGGGTGTATGTAGGTGAGGTGGATGGAGGGAGAGGGAGGGGTAGACCGAGGATGAGGTGGAGGGATGGAGTTGAGAGGTATATGAGGGAGGGGGGGGTGAGTTGGGGGGAGGGTAGTCAAATGGTGGGTGACAGAGTGACTTGGAGGCGTTTTGTCTGCGGCCACCCTTTGAGGGATTAGGGCGTCGGGCTATAGATAGATAGACAGATAGAAGTTTAAGAAACAGAATTAAAGTTACTGGTATTTCTCCCTTACGCCTAATAATACAAGAAATATCAGTGAAAACATATTAATACCTGTTTCAGCTCAACATCAAAAGCTTATCATTCATGCCGCGAGAGATCCTGATTTCAGAGGCCATTGTGCTTTTGATACCCTCTGTGTGCGTGTGGGGGGAGGGGTCATCCCCGCAATATCACGCATTGGAAGTATCACTCAGAATTGATATTGTGCCAGAGTATTGCAGTGGCCGAATATACACTTCATTCAGATTCAAAAGGACCAAAGAGAGCGAGAGAGGGGAGGGAGGAGGGGGTTATGAGAGTGTATGGGGCAGTGTTACATGGAGGTATGGAACTATATTTTCCCTGTCAGTGTGTTTGTAAAATATATTGGTTCCAAAAATAAATATAGTTTCACTTCTTGTTCCAAATACTCTGAAATGGTAGCTGCCAGACGGAGGAGGAAGGCGGTGGCAAAGAGTGGAAAATGTTTAATTATAATGTCTTTTCTTTTTCTATTTACAGTACTGTGTTTTTGTTTGTGGTGCTGGAGAGGGACGCCTTCACGCGATGGCACTGATATAACTGAGCAATTCCTCTGCCTGGTTATCCATACATCCCTCAACTCTCTCTCTCTCATTCATCATCATCACCATCAACAACATTTCAACCCCTCTAGCCACCTAAAAGATTATGATGAGGTTACAATACCATTAATTCGGTCCTTTTTCCTTTCTCTAGCAGTTTATATTTAGCATTTACAAACAGACATTGCTATTTCCCCTCTCTCCTAATATTTTGTATCTGGATATAGCATAGCACCATTAATAAAATTTGTATTCACTGTCTTTATTCCTGTATTAATTTTGTAGTCAAGCCTCGGACCACTGTACCTCGAAAGGGGTATTAAAGAAGTCTATTACAGAATTTTTCTTTAATTATCTTTATTGATATTTTTACTTGTCCATTCATTTATTTACTTATCATTTATTTACCAGCTACATTTTTCGTAGTTCCATTTGATTATCATTGAGTTATTTATTGATTTATTTACTTTTCACTTATTTACTTATTTTTTACAGAGTACCTTCTTAACCGTACAGATATCATTACTTTTATTGGAAACCGTACAGTGGTGATTTTGTTATTAAATGATGGAATTTCGCTAGATTCATCTCAATTCTCACATTCCCGCTGCAAACACCTTAAAAACAGATTGAAGTAATAGCCAGTCTCGCTTCCCGACATCTTTCCCTTCGTCACTGGACGCCACGAATGGAATTAATTACAAGGAAGATTTTTTTTACGTCATATAGATTCCTTGCAGAGAGTCGGAATCAAAGTTCGAACAAAAATAATAAACGAAACGAAACGAAACGAATAATAATAATCATCATCATCATCATCATCGTCATCATCATCGTCTTTTTTGATAATATAGTAATAATAGTAATAATAATAATAATAATAATAATAACAACGATAATAACAGTAATAATGAGCAGGAAGGTGAAATCGTGCCATCAGTTCCATTATCATTATTATTATTATTACTATTATTATTATTATTATTATTATTGCCATTATCATCATCATCCCTCTTCCTCGTCGTCTTCTTCTTCTTCTTCTTTTACTTCTTTATTTCTTATTATTTATTTCTTAGTGTTACTTCATTCCATTCTACTTTTTTCATTTTTCATTAATTAATTTTTTTTTTTTTTTTTTTTTTTTTGCTAGAGATTGGTCTGGGAGTTTATTCAAGAGAGCAAGGAACTTTGATGATATTAATGACCTCGCTTAATGAAAATCCACACCGCTTCTTACATAATGAGACAGAGAGAGAGAGAGAGAGAGAGAGAGAGAGAGAGAGAGAGAGGGAGAGAGAGAGTCGCTATAAATACTAAATGCGGGAGCTTCACAGTCGGTGTTGCAAAATTTTTCCTTCTTTTTCTCCGAGACAAAAGGTTGCAGAATGGCCCGCAGAAGGCTCTCTCTCTCTCTCTCTCTCTCTCTCACACACACACACACACACACACACACACACACACACACACACACCAGTAATGAGGCAGGCACTTCAACACACCCCCTCATCAATACTGTACCTCAGATTTCGTCATGGGAGGAAAATTATAATTGATTACAGGATTAATTGATCTTCCAAGTAAAAATTTATCATCATCATCATCACCACCATCACCATCGCCATCATCATCATCATTATCATCATTATTTTATAGGTCTTAATAAAAAAAAATATATATGAGAAAAAAAGTCTCTAGATACCAAGCTTGTTTACATGCATTGTTATTTTTAGGCAGATCGGCCCAGAAATAAAAAAAATAAAAGACGGAGAGAGAGAGAAAGAGAAAAAGAGAGAGAGAGAGAGAAAAAAAAAAAAGAGAGAGAGAGAGAATGAGAGAGAGAGAGAGAGAGAGAGACACACACACACACACACACACACACACACACACACACACACACACACACACACACACACACACACACACACACACAATCTTCACTTCATACAAAATAATAAATGAAAAATCAAGTTCTAGGCAGGAAGCTGGATAATGAGCTTGAGAGCGGGGTAATGAGCGCTGTGTGTAAGGTCGTTAATGAAGAGGGAGGCCCCATGAGAAATACCCCAGCCGGAGAGCCTAATAAGACGGCCTCTTGTTAATCATAGGTTCCATTCCGCCTCCCCCACATCCCCCTCCCGCCCCATGCCTCCGCCCCACCGTGTATTTACATTGTCTTGCTGAGAGAGGAGGGGGTCGGGAAGGAGGGGGGAGAGAAAGGAGTTTAAAAGGAGACGGAGGGTAGGAAGGAAAAGAAGGAGCTGGGAGGGAGAGAAGGGGAGAAGGGAGGGAGAGAAGGAGGGAAGGGAGGGGGAGAAGAAGGGGAGTGGGAGGGGAGAGAAGGAAGGACGGGAGCGAGAAAAGGAGGGAAGGGGGGGGGAGAAGGAGAGGAGAGGGAGAAGACAGAAGGGAAGAGGGAGGGGAGAGAAGGCAAGAAGGAGGACTTGAGAGGAGGGTACAGGAGGGGAGAGAAGGGGAGACGGAGATTGAAGAGTGAGAGTTGGGAAGCTGGAAGGGGAGTTGGAATGAGAGAGGAGAGGGCTGGGGAGGGGAGAAGAGTGGGGGACTGGGAGGGGGAGGAGGATAGGAGGAAGTAGGAAGGGTGCGAGGGTGTAGGAAGAAATATTTGAGTACCTAGAGAGAACGAGGGAGAGGAGTGAAGGAAAAGAAGATATGAGAAAAAAGACGCAGATGGGAGGAAGAGGAAAAGGGAATAGGAGAGGAGGGGGGAAGAGAAGAGGGAAGAGAAGTGGAGGGATGGAAGAGAAGGAAAGAGAAGTGGAGGGAGGAAAAAGAATAGAAGAGAAGTAGAGGGAAGGAAGAAAAGAAGGAAGAGGAGTGGAGAGAAGAAGGGGAGGGAGGAGAAGTGGAGGGAATGTCGAAAAGAGAGAGAAGGAATGGAAGGAAGGAAGAGAAGTGGGAGGAGGAGGAGGAAGAAAGAGAAGAAGGGAGAAGATATGGGGGAAGCAGAGAAAAGGAGAAGAGGAGTAGAGAGAAGGAAGACAAGAGGGAAGAATGGTACAGAAGAGGAGGAGGAGAGATGAGGAGCGAAGGAAGAAGTAAAAAGAAGGGGAAGTGAAAGTAAGAGAATATGAAAAAAGTGGAGGCAGAGATGTGGAAGGAAGGAACAGGAGCAGAGAAGTAGAGGGAAGTAGGGGAACAAGATGGATGTGAGACAACAGGAAGGAAGGAGTGAGAAAGAGTAAGAGAAAGGAAGAGGTGGAGATATAGAGGTATTTCTCAAGAGTGGGAGAAGGAGGAGAGCTTAAGAGAATCGGAGAGGAAAGACGAGCAGTTTGCGACAGGGCAGGGAGAATGGCTAGAGGAGGCTGAAGACTTAGAGTGGCTGCAACTGAGAATCAATTTTACACGACGAGAAAGAGAGCTTGCTGTGTGGTACCGTAAGAGTTATTAGGTTTTCTATAAAGTTACTACCTGACAGAAGCAGAAAAATAAACAGGCTAAAAAAAAAAATGAACTAAAAACCATCACCTTCTTGTAGGAGTAGTAAACAAAAAAAATCATAGTATTCCTAACCAATAACTGAACGTGAAAAACAAGGGTACAGGGGCAGCATTTTTCATTCATTTGCATTTGTGATAAGAGGAGGAAACCAAGCAAAGAGGAAGAAGACGTCAGAAGAAAAGGCAAAGAGATAGGAGGAGCTGCAGGCGTGTGTGTGTGTGTGTGTGTGTGTGTGTGTGTGTGTGTGTGTGTGTGTGTGTGTGTGTGTGTGTGTGTGTGTGTGTGTGTGTGTGTGTGTGTGTGTGTGTGTGTGTGTGTGTGTGAGAGAGAGAGAGAGAGAGAGAGAAAAAAAAAAACTTCTGAACTATAGTAGGGTTCAAACACCTTATCCCAAGCGAATTATTTTTTCTTGCCTGTTACTGCCTAGCTCAATTTATTCTCTTATGCTTATTATATTTTCGCCTAAGTACAGAGTGCACTGATAATTAACACATAAAGGAATAATTAATTACCACACAGATAAATAAGCTGGTAAAGGAGAGCTGGCAGGGAACGTCATGAACTAGCTAGAATAACACACACACACACACACACACACACACACACACACACACACACACACAAACATACACACACACACACACACACACACACACACACACACACACACACACACACACACACACACACACACACACACACACACACACACACACACACTTTGCACTAATGAAGACACGGCTATACACGCAAACACGAAAGAAGGTACACACATACAAAGACCCACAAGCGCATTACCCCACAGTCACACGAAGGGTTGAAATGATGACGGGTCTCTGACATGGGGGGGTGGTGAGTAGGGGGGAGTTTTTTTATCATCATCATCATCATCATTTTAAACCCTATCTTTCTCTCTCTCTCGTAAGAAGTGTATATATGATCCACACACACACACACACACACACACACACACACACCATCCCCCCCACCTCAGTGACGTTTGGCTGTTGCTGTTTTAAAATAACAAGTTAATACTTACTTGCATTTGCTTTGTGCAAGATATGTTCATATTAAAATCATTTAAAGACAAAGAAAAGAATAATATAGGTGTAATATCGTACGGAAGGGACATTACGAAAGAACGGGTAAAGAGAAAGGGATGCCAAGGAAATGGTGCAAAGGAAGAGGTGTAAAGGAAGAGGTGGAGAGGGAAAGGACACAGGAAGAGGTAAAGATGAAGAGGTGGAGTGGAAGATGTGGAGTGGAAGGGGTGCAAAGGAAGAGGTGGAGACGAAAAGGTGCAAAGGCAGAGGTGGTGAGGAGGTGCAAACGAAGAAGTGAAGACGAGAAGGTGCAAAGGAAACGGTGGAGACGAAGAGATGCAAAGAAAGATGTGGAGACAAAGAGATGCAAAGGAAGAGGTGCAGAGGAAGTGTAAAAAAAAAAGTTGGAGAGAAAAGGGACAATGGAAGAGGTGGTGGGGAAGAAGCGAGGAAAGAGTGCAAAGGAAGAGGGATGGGAATAAAATTCGTAGAGAAAGAAAGATGTGGTGAAGAAGAGGCGCAAATGATGATATACAGAGGAAAAGTTAAACAAAAAAAGAAGTGCAGAAGATGTTACGCAAAGGATTAAGTGGAGAAGAAGAGGGGTAGAGGAAAATGTGGAAATGTGCAAAGGAAGACGGTAAGAGGAAGAAGTTCAGAGGAAGATGAAACAAGAAAGCATGAGAAGAAAGAGGTGGAAAAAAGTAATGTAGTGGAAGATGTGCAAAGAAAGAGGTGGAGAAAAGAGGTGAAGAGGACGACATGGAGAAACTGTACAAAAGACGTGACGAGGAAGAAGTTCTGAGGAAGATGAGACAAGAAAAGATGAAAAGCAAGAGGTGAAAAGTAAGTGGTGCCAAGAAGTCTCAAAAAACCTGAGAATTCATTCCCTCAGTCTTCCTCTCCGCCTGAGATAAAATTAACCCCCTTAGGATCCATGGACGAGAGGGGATGCCGCCTCCCCCCCCCCTCCAAACTGGAACACTGGGGAGGTAATATGCAGGTAAAAGTGATTATGCACATTAGTAGGTATGGAGGAGAGAGAGAGAGAGAGAGAGAGAGAGAGAGAGAGAGAGAGAGGAAGGAAAAGTGAAAAAGTTTTCATAGACTACTAGAGAACAATTAATGACACAGTAAAAATAATTCCTTCACTATCAAGACATCTTATTATACAGGGTGATCCATATATAACGCTCCTCTTGCACTCCGCCGGGCGACTTTTCGTGTGTTACAGGGACAGTCAGCGTTATTAACGTCTATCCTGCATCATTTATCTATTACCTACTTCCACTGCCACAACGACGCCCACACCAGCAGACTGAGCCGCCTCCACAACACAAAACACCACTACTTCAGTTTCTAGAAGAGGGCTATTTTCGGACGATCCTGCATTTTACTCTCCCTAGATTCCTTCATTATTTATATTATAGTTCTGCGCTCTAGCCGGGAGACGAGCTAAAAGTGAATAAGCACACACACACACACACACACACACACACACACACACACACACACACACACACACACACACACACACACACACACACACACACACACACACAGTAATTTAGACATGAAAATGACTAAGCGCATTATATAGTGGTATAACTTGGGGGAACTGAGGTAGACAATTCCCTACCACAGATGAGAGAGAGAGAGAGAGAGAGAGAGAGAGAGGAGGGGGGGAAGGAGGGGGGGACTCATCAGGATCAAGAACGCTACCAGACAATGAACTGCTGGGGATCAAGAGGTCTGTTATATTAAAGTTTTATTACCATCAACTTACAAGAGACGTATGGGAATTAGAGACTTAAAAAACAGATCTAATAACTCTTAAATACCATGCCGTATATTTAAATGTATTCTTGATTTCCTTATGAGGGAGACGGGTGAGGTGATTAAGAATGTAAAAGTGAATTAGCACATTAAAAGACAGTGGAGGGGATACTGAGAGAAAGAGAGAGAGAGAGAGAGAGAGAGAGAGAGAGAGAGAGTTGTAAATCAGGACATAAAAGTGATTAAGCGCATTAGGAGATGACGACGTAGGGGGAACTTAACCAGACAATCTCCCATCACAGACGAAGGGTGTGAGGGAAAAAGAATCTAAAGAAAGAATGAAATATATATATAGAAAAAGTAAAGGAACGTGAAGATGTCATATAGATTTTGAGAACATAAAGTTATAAGATAAACATGGAGGTAAATTTTCGCCCTTTTTCATCATCACATTTCTTGTAGCTCAGTGGTGGAGTAAACCAATATTAGTGTTCTACATCCTTCCTTAACATTTTCTTGACTAGCACCTTATTCTATTGTTTATCTTTTGTGACAGCTCATCATTCGAGATTGAAATTTTACGTCGTTAAACCATCTTGAGTGCCTAGTTATAACAAGACGTTAACACAGGAGTATGGTGCTAGTCACGAATAAGTGCCATGGAAAAGTGGCATGGTAGTGGTGGTGTTTTATTGTCATTGCGTTACGTGAAATAAATTATAAAATGTCAAAAATCACCTCAAAGTTAAAACAAATGAGCTATAGTAATTACGGGGATTGGAAGAGTTGAAATTTGTCTTCTTCAGCTAGGAAACCATACGAATTAAGCGACTATTGAACATAGTTGCAGAAGGGGACAAAACTTCACCTAATATTTCACCTTACCTACTTTCCACTAGAAGCTAATACTCCTATGCTGAGAGGGGCTTGATATGCTTCCCTACCTGTATATGATTCTAACATGATAAACGTCGGGGTGGAAAGTGACGGACAAGCCCTAGGTATGAAGCAGACGCAGTGCAACAGTAAGCAACCTTTTGTCCTTAGGAATATTAGCAAGCAGAGGAAAGCGAAAAGTACAAGAGGTGAAATATTAGGTGAACTTCTGTCACGAATAATACAGGAACTGATGAATGTGACTGTACAGTTCTAGCGACCAACAGTGTCCATCAACCCTCTCGGAAAATTTGGTTCTGAAAAACACTTGAGGTAAGAAATTTTGGTGAGAATTCAAAGAGCGGTAATTAATTTTTTCTAATGCGTTTAGGAGTGGCAGAGGAGAGGACGAGAAGGTAAGTAGATTAGGGAGAGAGAGGGAGAGAGAGAGAGAGAGTCTATAGTTCATTTATTTTTATTAGGCTTTTCGTCTTTTTGCAACAAATTACCCCAAGCTCAAAGGCAGGAAAAGACGATACAACGGCTCCACATAGTTTCCATAGCACTTCTTCGTGACCAACACCATGTTCGAGGAGTGATGGCAGTTTTACCCCCAAGTTAAAGTGAATAGAGCATAGGCATAATTCATCCGCTTTACCCCTTCGCTACGATGACATCCTCTTCAATGCATTCATCATAAAGTTAAAAAAAAAAATCTCAAAGGGGAAAGAAGTATGAGGAAGGAGCAGAAGAGAACTTGTAAAAGAATGAGAGAAAGTTACAGGATGATATATTTGGTAGGCTGACTTGGCGGAAGGATGGTGGTGAGGGAGTTAATTTGGTGAGAGAGAGAGAGAGAGAGAGAGAGAGAGAGAGAGAGAAAGTGAGAAAGAGAGAGAGAGAGAGAGAGAGAGAGAGAGAGAGAGAGAGAGAGAGAGAGAGAGAGACGGGGGGGGGATAGGAAAAGGAAAAAGAAGAAACCATGGGGGAGCGAGAAGGGGGTAGAGGGAGAGGTTTCAGGTGCGTGTAGGAGGAGAGAAGCGGAAGAGGAGGAGAAAGGTGGAAAAGAGGCGAGGGAGAGGAAAGAGAAGCGAGAGAGGGAGAGGAAGGAAGCCGTACGAGAGAAAAGGAAGCTGAAGAGGAAGAGGAAGGGAGGAGTAGGAGGAGGAGGAGTGGCAAGCAAGATGCAACTCGCCTCAATAGTGGGAGTAACTGAGGAGAGGGGGAGGAAGAAGGAAAGGGAGTAGGGTGGAAAGTGACGAGAAAGGAGGGTGAGGGGGAGAGGGAGAGAGAAAGGGAGAGGGAGAGGGAGAGAGAAAGGGAGAGGGAGAGGGAGAAGGAGAGGAATCGGGAGGGGGTGGGGGAGAGGTAGGAGGTTCAGCTGAAGGAAAAGGTGGAGAGGAAAGGGAAGGGGGAGCAAGGAGGAAGAAGAGGTAGAGGGTTGAAAAGAGGAGAGAGGAGGAAGAAAAAAACAGAGGGGAGAGGGAGAGAGGAGAAGGAAAGGGGAGGGGTAGGGGGAGGGGAAACGTGGAGGAGGAAGCGGTAGGGGAGGAGAAGGAAGTGAAAATTAAGATATGACAGGTAATACAGGTATCCATGGGAGGGGAGAGGGGGGAGGGGAGGAGGAACGGGGAGAAGGAGGGAGATGAAAATGGAGGGGGAAGATGGAGGGAAGAGAGGGGGAGTGAGAAGATGGAGGGAAGAGAGGGGGAGGGAGACGAAGGGGGAGGGGAGAGAAGGGAAGGGAGAAGTAGGAGGGAGGGAGGGAGGGAGGGAGGGGGGTGGCAGATAAGACGTAGATATGATAGACTGCGGGTGTGGGGGAAAGGCAGGGGAGGGGAAGGAGAAGGGGAGAGAGAAGAGTCAGAAGAATATAAGAAGGAGGAAAGGGGGAGGGATGGAATGAGTGCGTGGGTGTTGAAGAGCGAGAAGGAGGAAGAGAAGCAGGGTGCAAGGCTGTGACAGTGAAAGGGAGAGAGTAAAAGAGAAGAGGAAGAGAGGCAGGAAGAGAAAGGAGGGAAAAGTATAGGAAAGAGAGGGAAAGATAGGTAAGATATAACAAGCCTCAGGTGGGTGAAGAAGGGAGAGGGGGTGTAACTGAGTGGTAGGGTGGGAAAACAGAGGGTGTGGGAAGGGAGAGAGAGAGAGAGAGAGAAGGGTGTGGCAGATCTCGTAAAGAGTGTTTATGATATCACACCCCTGTCACAAGTCGCTAAGGAGGAGGAGGAGGGAAAGGAAGGAAGGAATGAGAAGCAGAGGATGAAGGAAGGAATAAGAAAATGATGAGGAAGAAGAGGGACAGGCAGGTGAGATGGGAGGGGCTTCAGGTAAGGGAAGGTGCGGAGGATGAAACCAAGGAGAGTGAAGGTGTGTGTGTGTGTGTGTGTGTGTGTGTGTGTGTGTGTGTGTGTGTGTGTGTGTGTGTGTGTGTGTGTGTGTGTGTACGTCAGATCCCATAAAGCGTGTTTATTATCTCGCATCCCCGCCAGACGTCGCAAGCAAGGCTCATCACCTAAATTACTGCATGTGCCTCGGAAGGAAGAAGGGGGGAGGGGAGAGAGGCAGAGGAGTAGAGGAGAGGAGAAAGGGAGAAGGAGAGGAGAAGGGAAAAGGGAGGGGGGGAGTATGTAGGAGAGGGGGTAAGGGAGGGAGAAAATGTGCGAGGAGAGGAAGCAAAAGAGGAAGAATAGGTGGGAAAAGATGGAGAAAGGGAGGGAAGAAAGAATGGAGGAGAGAGGGCAAGGGAGGGAGGAGTGGGAGGGAGGGAAGGGCCAGGGGAAAAAAGGGCATGGAAAGGGGAAGGGGAAGGTGAGAAAGGGAGAGAAGAAAAAGGGAAGAGGGGAGGAAAAAGGGAAAGAAGGGAAAACATAAGGGAAGGAGGGAATATGGGAAGGATAAAGTGAGGAGGATGAGGGTTTGAAGGGGGAAGAGGAAGCTGGACAGGGAAGGAGGGGGATAGATAGGTGACAGGGAGAAAGAAAGGTGAGTGGGAGGGAGGGAAAGAAGGATAAAGAGAGGGATGGGAGAAATAAAAAAGCATTACCTTAGAGAGAGTGGAATGAAAGCATCAAATTGAGCTAAGTGAAGTGGAAACATCATGCGGGGTAGAGAAATGAAACAAAGTAAAAACCTCAAGTGGAGTAGGTAAAGTGGACTCAAGTGGACGCATCAGGCGGAGCGAGTGCAGTGAAGTAAAAATAAAAGTGGACTTAATTTATATATCTCAAGCGAAGTGAACTTAAGTGAGCTGAAGGTATCAAGTGGAGTATGTTAAGCACCTCTTCGTGACTATTATCGTATTTAAATGTTACTCTATTGTTACAGCAGTGGGGGGAAAAGGCAATGCTACGGTTTAGAGTCCTCTCCATAGCACTTCTTCATGACTGTCACCGTATTCAAATCTTACTCTCTTCTTACAGCTAGGCAATCAAGGTGGCCAAGTTAGTGTAAAAATATTAAGAGGTTCTCATAGTATAGACTCTGATCCCACCATTACCCTCCTTTTTTTGAAAACGTGGCTATCAAAGTGAGTGGTGACATCAGGTGAAATGAGTCAAGTGGAGTGAGTAAAGTGGTGTGAGTGAGATGGAATTAAGTGGACGTGCCCAGTTGAGTGGAGTAAGGAAAGTGGATTGAGTGAAGTGAATGCATTAGACAGAGTGAGGGTAATGGAGAGAGAGAGGGAGAGAGAGAGAGAGAGAGAGAGATAGAGAGAGAGAGAGAGACAGACAGACAGACAGACAGACAGACAGAATGAGGGAAGTAAAACTGAAGGTACAGACAAAGGAACAAGAAAAATGAGAGAAATAATAAAGAAGAAGTGAAGGGAAAAGAAGACGCTGAAGGAGTGAAGACAAGAAAGCGAGAGAGATAAAATACATATTGAAAAAACTGAATGAAAGTACGAAAGAGGATGAAAGGGTAATTGGAGAGAGAGAGAGAGAGAGAGGAACTGAACGGAGGGAATGCAGAAATATGGAGAAACAAATGAAGGATGAGAAGAGATAAGGGAGACAGAGTGGTACTGAAAAGACACAGATAGACAGATAGATAGATAGATTGACTGACAGATAAACAGACAGATAGACAGACAGACAGATATACTGATAGACAGATAGACTGGATAGACAGACAGGGTGGCGAGAGTAGAAGGGACGAAGACTTGAATGAGGACAAAAGAGATGAGAAAAAAAAGAAATTAGAACACGGAGAGAGAGAGAGAGAGAGAGAGAGAGAGAGAGAGAGAGAGAGAGAGAGAGAGAGAGAGAGAGAGGAAGGAAAGAAAATTATATAGAGAAAATGGAAGAGAATTAGCCGAGGAATGGAGGGGAGGGAGAGATGAGAGGAAAACATTATAAGAATATAAAATTAATGAAACACGAGGCATGATTGGAAGGGTGACAAGAAAGGAGGAAATTCAGAGAGAGAGAGAGAGGGGGGGGGGAGAAGGGGTAAGGAGCGATTGAAAGACACTGCTGAAAATAGAGGAAAATATTATAGAAAATGGAAAACACAGGAGAGAAAAGAAGGGATAAAAGGAGACAAAGAGAATAATGAAAGACGGAATGCAAAAATGTTAAAACGAGAGGAAAACTGGCAGTATCAGAAGGAAGGAATAAAACGCGAGAAAAAGAGAAAAAAGAAAGAGAGGAGGCGGAGACGTTGGACAAAGAAATTAAGGGAGAGAGGAGGCGAAGCTGAAGAAGAGAAAAGAGGAAGTGGAAGAGGAAAGAGAAGGAGCGGCATAGGAAAGAGGACCGAGAAAGAGAGAGAGAGAGAGAGGAAGAGCCAAAAATGGAGATAGGAGGATGGGAAGGAAAAGACAGCGGAGAGGAGGACGAAGAGGCAGAGAAAGCGGAGACAAGCAGAGGATGAGGAAGAAGCAGAAGGAGAAAAGAGACTTAGAAGCTCAGAGGAGGAAGAAATAGAGGAGAAGGAGAGAGAGATGGAGAGAGAGGGAGGGAAGAGTGTAAAGAATGAAGAAACAGGTGAGGAGGAAAGAGGAGATAGAGCACAAGAAATGATGAAAATGTAGAAGACGAAGAGAGAGGGAGAGAAGAATACATGAGGAAAGAGGGGTTAGGGCGCAGGAAGGGAGGAAAAAACAGCAGACGAAAGAAGGAAGAAGAGAGGGAAGAGAAGGAGAAGAGGGCAGAGGAAGGAATGAAAGAAGAAGGAAGGAAGGAACAAGGCGTGGTCGGGGCAAATTGCAAGGTTGTATCATGCGAAGGCACAGCACCAAACACGAAAGACAGACCCACTGACATGACAATTGATAACCTGGCTGTGGTGACGATAATGTTGGTAGGGATGGTTTCATGTTCCGGTTGGCTTGGCTGTTGAGAATGTGGACTGTGTTGTTGGATGGATGTGAACAATAACGTTAAAGTGCTGGTAATAATGCTGACTTTGTTGAGAATATGGATTGTGTTATTGGACGGATGTGAATGTTAAAATACTGGTAATAATGTTGACTTTGCTGTTGTGTTGGGAATATTGATGATGTGTTGATGTTAATGCTGGCTTTGCCACTCCCAGTGTGTATAGCTAATGTACCGTACTGTGGTATTATGCTGACTTTGGTGGCAGCATACTTGGTTTGGTTTTTATCCAGTCAAGATTGCTAAGTTTTGAGAGTGTGGTGAATCTGCTCTTATGATGAGAATATTTATAATCTGTTCTGAGATTATATTTACATTGTGTTTTCTGGATATTTCTTTTATTTTTATTTTTTTTACCCCCAAGAATATTAAGTTCTGGATAATACGTTAAACTTGCTCATGTGGTGACCAGAATTTTAATGAAGTTGTGCTGTGTTGTGGGTGACTTGATTGGCGTATGATTTTTTGGTATTCATTTATTTATTTATTTATTTATTTATCCTATTGACTTATTTTATTTTGCTCTTTCGCTATTTATTTATTTATTTTCGCTATTTATATATTCATTTTTTCTGGCTGGTATGTTGATTTGGGTATATTAAGATTAACCAGTTCTATTCCCGTTACCTCAACAACTTTTATTTAACTAAGAAAGGACCTGTAGCAGTGATGAGACCAGTCAAGTATCCAACCCTCCCCCCCCAACCTTTCTCTCAACTCGAATAAAATCATGTTAAAAGCAAGAATATAATACGTCGTTTTGTGTGTGTGTGTGTGTGTGTGTGTGTGTGTGTGTGTGTTGCTACGACAGGTTACACTCACATTAGCATTCTTCCCCCCCTTCTACCGATAAATGTGGATTCATGTATTGCAGGGCCGATAAGATGGGCGATGAGGACTGACCGGACGCGATGGACTGGGATAATGGAAGATAATGGATTGGGGTGAGATAATACAGTATACCCTGTGAAGAAGGGCATGGTAAGCTGGTTGGTATGGTTGTGGCGATGGCTTAAATTACCGAAAACGAAGAATAAAGAGGAGGAGGAGAAGAAGGAGGAGGAAGAGGAGAAGGAGGAGGAGGAGGAAGAGGAGAAGGAGGAGGAGATGAAGATGGAGAAGACCAACAACAACAACAAGTACGCACGCTCCGCTCTTATAGACCTGATGACTCAAGATTCAGAGAGAGAGAGAGAGAGAGAGAGAGAATAAAGTCGTCCTTATAGCAAATAGGTCACTGAAAACGACTACATAAAATTAACCTGTCTTTTACGGAATATCCTTTTACCAACAATATTATCTAATTAGAGTACTGTTACGGGCTGCACCTCCTAAATTATCAACAACTTAGTGAGATACCACGACTAGCCTACTTGCATATAGATATTAGCATAATATTTAGATTACCGTCATGTTCTCAAGTGCAGGTCATTTGTTTCCACACGTGCTGTCTACTGATCATGTGGGGAACGTGTCTGGTCTTGCGTTTTGGTGTAGGGGAGGGAAGGAGAAAGGAGAGGGAAGGAGAAAGGAGAAGGATGGAGAAAGAGGAAGGAGAAGGGGGAGGGATCAGGATGAGGACAGAGAAAGGTAAGAATAAGGATTAGGCCAGGAACTAAGAGAGGAGTAGAAGGAGTATGGGTAGGGATAAGGAACGGGAATGGGGATAACCGTAGGGTTGAGATAGGAGTAAGAGAAAGGGTGGGCTTAGGGAAAGGGTAAGGATACGGTAGGAGCAGGACATGGGTTATAGGTAATGACAGGAGTAGAAGGGACAAAGGTAGAGACAGGAGGAGGGATAAAGGTAAGAGCAGGGCAAGGGCAGAGGCAGCGGCAAAAGTATGAACAAAAGCAATGGACATGGGTAGGGGTTCGGTGCAAGGGACGCGATAAAGGCAGGAACATCAACAAGTGCTGGGAATAAGGCATGGATAAGGGCAGAAGCAAAGGTTGGGGCATGGGTAGGACTTAAGACCTATTAGCTTATGGGCCTACATAAATGGTACCCTACATAGCTGACACAAGGAAATAATAATAATAATAATAATAATAATAATAATAATAATAATAATAATAACAATAATAATAATAATAATAAGACTGATGATATGCATGAGGATGATGACGATGATGATGAAAAGGATAAGGATGAGGATGATGTCGCAAATTAGAGAATAATAGTGGCAAAGAAGATTAAGAAAAAATAAGCACGCGTACTGTCGCATACCTGGCGTTTCACAAAACAGGTTAAAACAAAGCACAACCACAACAGGTCTAAGGAAACATTAACGCAAATATCACGCTGTAAACCTAATAAAAGTAGTAACATACGCACAAAAAATAAAAACAACAAGAATAATAATAATGATAATAATAGTATCAGAGGGATATCCATTCTCTTCCTTCCACTCCTACGTTTTCATGTATCCACCTTCCCCACATCCCACCACCTCACCACCTCCGTCTCTCGCAGCCTCACCAGATATCGTTGAATCCCTCATCTCTCCCTTATATTCCCACACGAACCGTATAATTTTCTCTTCCCATGCCTTCCAGTCAAATACCACCCATACAGCAAGTTGGAATGCTACGTAACAAAAGCACCAATAAAGCATAACTCGAGCAGAATCATTAAACTCGGCGAATAACTAATTACCTATTTAGCCGAGATGACGAAGACGCGAAGACATACCATCACACTCTTACAAAATAAAGCCGTAACTAAGCCCTCCTGTATTCCCTGGATACTTGTACTTACCCTCACATGAAGCCGCGCACGGATACAGGGACGTGAAGATACCGACTGGCTCTGTAAATTACGGAAACGCAAGCGCAGCTTCCATCACACTCTCCATCAACACCATTGTTCCAATAATATTTCATCTCGGTCTGGCTGGCTGCGCATCAGGTTCGGACGGTGCTCTGAGAAAGAATTCGAGTGCTTCCAGAGACAGTAGCTGCATATTCACAAGTCGGGAGGAGACTGCTAATATTTCGTTCATGAACCGGAAACTAAAGTGTATTAATGGTACACTTTTCAACCCTCTCGGCCTTCAAATAGGAAACCTTACACATTCAGACATTTTTTTTTCTGTTTCTTTGCGTAAAAATGAAAAAAACGAGGCGAAAATTCGCTGAATGCAATCTTTTTTAAGGTGTAAACAGCTAAATGCAAAGCCCGGCCGAGAGTTCTAGGAAAATCGAACGATAATGGGAAAAAAACAAAAGCCTGAGGGCACCTTCCGTAGCAGCTTCGTTTCCAAGTCCAGTAGAGGGTCGTGGCAATGGTTCACCCCTGCATCTAAGCAGGAACTTTACGACAGCAACGGCGCTCTCGCAGGCATGGTTATCGAGTCTCTGGCAACCAACTTATGCTCTCAAGGAGAACATCGCTCTTCAAAATATAATTCATCACTTGGGTTTCGTTGCTATGAACATTAGATGAAGTATGTAATAACCAAGTCCTGTACTATATGATCTTTCTTACTCATCTAGTATTAAGTAAGAGTGTCTGCTTAGAATTTTCGTATACATTATGCTTTCCATTACTTTTCGAGATTTTACGGTTCTGTTTATCATGTTCTAGCATATTTGTGAACAAAAGCCTTCCTCGTCACAATCATAAAACCTATCACCACAGACCTAATGTGGGAGAAAAAGAAGCAATCAAAATTGTTTTTAGAGAGAATATGAGGTGTCGACTGCGTGGGGGTCCTGTAGAAGAGTGATTGCTGGAGAGGCTGCACAGAGGAAGGTTCAGCCTGCCTGAGCGTGTTTAAACTGTGTATTGTGCAAGCAAAATCAAGCTGGAAGCCACTTCATCAGCGATATCGGCATCCTGTTATCAGTCTTCTATCTACGGAGGTTTCGGTGCTGTCGGAAACCATGATATCGCCACTTGGGTAGCGTAGTTTGAAGTTTATTAAAGGCAATTAGTCGGGATTCTTCGACACACCTGCCTGCAGAAGACTTCAACCCCCTCCGCCTCACCAACCTAACTCGGCGACTGCAAAATGGCTCTAAAGGTGAATATTGACGTTATTTGCTGCTTTATACAAGTGGTCAGTAC